>NC_060162.1:5481601-5491850 GCF_021292245.1 Micropterus dolomieu | reverse complement strand
GGAACTAACTAGTAATGACTCAAGTGTTACTAAAGACATTTTCTAAAAGTATACTAAAGTTCACCAAAAATCTCAAACGCTTGAAATGACTTTAGTGTTTGGTTGCACAAATCATGACTACATCATGTAGTAACACTTGAGTCATTACTAGTTAGTTCCAGTGATCTTCACTTTATAATACGGATCCAAATAATTAGTAATTCCCACAGAAGTATGTAGTAACACTTTCATCTGCGCACTATTACTTACTAATTCATAATCAGAGTTTCATTTTAGTTAATAGTAGTTACTAGATTGTTAATAAACTTTTTCAGTAGTTCTCTGGGAAGTATTAAAAAAATAGTAGTTATTGATTAGTTAATTAATAGTGACGTACCACTTTCACCTGTGCGCTATTACTTACTAGTTAATCAGAGTTTCTTGTTAGTTAATAATAGTTACTAGATTGTTAATATTGTGTTACTCATTGTGGCTCGCGCACATTCTTCACTCGGACGCGCGCTTCATCGCAGTCGGAGACTCTATTCGTTCCGGTGAAATCACAAAATAAAATGCACACAAACGTGTCTCTGCTTGATGTAGACTGTCTGTACCACTGATGAACATATTCGGTTTTGATGAGAGAGAGAAAAAAACTATATGAGCGCGGATTAGAACCGGATCATCGATGGATGCATTTATTTACGGGTTGAGAGAGGCTGCACCTAACCTTGGTTTATAATCTGACCCAGATATAGACTGCAGCTCATAACTTCTTACCTCAAGTTCAGTTCTGCCACTTGGACCGGCGGCCGCCTCGGGTCTCTCCTCCTCCTGCTTCCCCTTTCCCTCTTCAACCTGCTGGCCTCCATCACTTGCTAATTTTACTGAAGTGGAATCTCCACTATAGCCACCACCAAACAACTGTGATATTTTAGCACATTTGGCAGCATCTGCCTGAAGGGCTAGTTTCTTTTGGGCCCTAATTTTTTCGGCGCCTCCTTTACGTTTTTTGTTCTCCATTTTTGTTCAGCAGCAATAATATGTGATTGCTCATTGCTGATCCGTTGAAGGGGGAGGGTGCATCTGACCTCCTCGGCTATAATTTGTCCAGCCCAGAGTCGATCATGACCAATTGGCCAATCCACCACCTTTAATAGTTTATACCGTTGCAAAAACAAAAAAAACATCGGCCCACAAAAGAAGAAAATGCCCGATGTGCGAGTTTTATAGGCCGTTCAGACAAAAAATAAAAATAAATAAAAAATAAATAAATAAAATAATTAATTAAAGTATGTACCGGCCCACAAAGCACGTTGGCCCATCGGGCAAATGCCCGAAATGCCCGATGGCCAGTCCAGCCCTGTCTTTGAACAAATCTTTTCTTAGTGTGAGTTTGTCTCAGTCGTCCCTTTTCTCTGTCGTTTTCACGTGAATCAATAAATCAACTACAAGAAACCTATAAGTCACCACTACAAGAAATACTCTTAACTACTATTATGAGAAAAATACTAAAACAAATGTAATTTTCTACGGCAACCATGACTATATCCTGGAGATGAATTTGTGGAAAGAATTACAAAACAGCAAAATAATGAGGCATTGTCAAAGAAAGGACTCTGAAACAGGGACAGTAAAGTGAAAGCAACACTTTACTTATACTTTGTTTACTCTTTCTGGAAGAGGAAGAGAAACTTAAACCTTGCCAGACAATTTGTCACTGACAGTTTTTGCAACACTGTCTAGATAAGGGATGATAAACAGGGACCTAGACTTGGGTAACCAGTTTTCTTTTTAATCCTGTTCTGACAGGAACTGTAAATCAAACTCAAGGTAAGTTCTACCAAGCTGCCGAACTCTAATACTAAATCTTAGTATAATAAAGAAAGGTGCAATAAATACACCAGCACTTTTCCACCTAGCACTTCAACTCTTACTGTCACTTTCACTTTGTCATACAGTCACATATGTGACATGTGATGTATGAAACTATGCAGGGAGAGAAGAAACGAGGAAATGTGTTTTTAGAGAAATGAGACATGTCCTTTCTTCTAATGCTGCATTCCAGAATGCTCGGAACTGGAAAATTTCCAAGTTGAAGGGTGCTTCTCAAGTCTCTTATTTGTCGTTTCCTCGCTCCTCGATTTTTGCTTGAACCGTAAGTTGTTCGAGGATTGGGAAGCGATCTCTGAGGAGCTATAAGGGAGGACAAACCAGTGCATCCTTTGCTGAAGTCTTTTACTGACCGACACGCCCCTTTGTTGGGTGGCTGTTACACTGATTGGACGCTGCAGCTGATCGTACTGATCTGATACATCAGGACAGATAACATTAAACCCAAGTGTATCACTGCAAAGTTTTATATTTGGTTTGTTTATGATTCACTTTCTGGTTAAAATCTGAGTGCACTGTACAACAAAAGCTCCACACACAATTTTCTTCATTTAGGCTATTAGAAGACAAGAACTAAGGCACAGGACTACAAACTAAGATAAGAGACAAGACACTAAGTAAACTTAAACATGCGAATGAATAAAATAATAAACAAGGCCACACAGACAAACACAGGAAAGGATCGTGACAGATTTATAGTGGAAATATTGTTGGGGTTTTCAACATATGTTCAGGTTTGGTTATTAGCTTCAAAGATCAAAGATATTCTAGAAATGTTAATAAAACTATTAATACTCAAAATTATTCATTATAATTAATAAATATGGGGCACCACCTTGGAATAATGGACCAATAACCAAATATGAGCCAGATATGATCAGTCTAAAAGAGGGTTTGTCCACCTACAGATGGCAAACAGAGAAGGGTGAACCGGAAAATGGTCCTGGTATCCAACTCTTACTACAACATTAGACACAAATAATCACAGGCAACGACTTCTTAAAATTATATTAGGATTTATTCAACTCAAGCACAGATCAATGATCAACAAGTTTAGCAAATGAATCACTATTAACTATTATAAGCAAAATTAAATAAAGCCAATAAACAAATCATACAAAAGCATACAACAAACCAGGAAACGTGTGTGTGTGTGTGTGTGTGAGACGAAGAAGGGGGAGAGGCTAAGAGAGGGGTGAATCCGACCACATGGGTGGTCGCAGATCTGGTTCAGATTGGGCTAGAGGTCAGCTGATTTTGGAATCAAGATGGCAGTTCAGACCATGTGATTTCAGGATCAAGATGGTGGAAAATCGTATTGTATTGAAATACAAAAAATGGAGATGCACTCTGATGTTAGCCTGCTGTGGGTCACAGGTCTGGTTAGCTGCAGAGGTCACGTTGAATGTGCAATTGTATCTGTTCTCAGACAACACAAGCCAACACCAACAATCCTTATTACTGTTGCAAACACTCAGCTACAACTTTATCAATGAGAGGAACTGTAATGAACTTGCATTCAGCAATCGTGTTCCTTGGCTTGATAACAATACTGATACGTTTCCAGTCATAGGAACAAGATGGTCACGCCCAGCAGGTGGTACCAGACGCAATCAACGTGTGTAGCACGGAAAACACGGACACGGCGGCCTAGGAGGAGTTTGAGGTGTTCGTTTTTATACCTCTGTGGTAGTTTTGTGTCGTTCAATGAACGTTTCGTTCATAAGACCTAATTGTGTATATGGCATGGGCTCCGTCAGCACAGGAAACAGTATTGATTAGTTGGCGGGGTGGTGACTGTGATGCCACTGTGAGACATCCATCATTGTGTCCCTGAGCAAGACACTTAACCCCTAGATGCTCCAGAGGGGTGCGACCTCTTACATATATAGCAATTGTAAATCACTTTGGATAAAAGAGTCAGGTAAATGAATAAATGTAAATGTATGTATATATAACACTGGATATTTGGAACACACCAACTCATTATTTTTACAGTCTAAAACATTAAAACTATTTGATCTAGTTGAATTTCAAACAGCAGTAATTATGTTCAAGGCTAGAAACTATATAGTGCCTGGCAATATACAGCAAAGGTTTTTGGAAAGAGAGGGGGGCAACAACTTATGGGGAAAATCAAATTTTAAGACTCCCAGTTTTCGAACTACTAGGAAAAGTTTCTGTTTATCTGTCAGTGATGTTAAATTGCGGAATAAACTAAATAATGAATTAAAGCAATGTCCAAACATATTCCATTTTAAAAAGATGTTCAAAGATATATTGAATATATATTATATATTATAGATTTATTATCTCTGTAGACTTATTTTGTAGTTATTTCTTTAAATATGGTAGTATAGGGTATGAAGGGGTAGGAGTACATAAGTTTTACTTCTTCATCCCTCCTTTTTGCACATGTAAATAGAGGTTTTTAAGTACTGGAAAGTATGGAGTTTTACTTTGTTGTTCATTTGTTTTTTACCACTATTTTTTGTTTCGTTGATTATTTTTGAATTTTATTTACATGTTCAAAATAAAGACATCAATCAATCAAAACAGGCATTGGTGGAATCCATGCGCTATCTTGGCATACAGTCTGAAAGGAAGATGTGTGATGTGAATTCGCGACAATCGGCGTCAAGGGGTTAAAGAGAGGCTCCTCAGTGATCTGAAGGTCCATCCTTGCTCCATGGATGTGAGACCCAACAATATGATCTTTTTTTATATTTATTGTTGACCGTGAAACATGATAGCTAATGCCCCTGTCATTTAACTTTAATTAAGCCAGCTAAATTGATACATCTGTCAGTCTTCTACAACTTTCAGCCTCCATATTCAATCTATGACTGCATTTAGGGTTAGACATTTTAAATAACGTTTAACGTTTAATAAGTTTTTTCCTCTATATATTCTGAATGCACTTCTTTCCAGACTTGATAACCACCATGCCTGATCGGGGAGGAAGTAGGTAAATACTGAAATGATCACCTAACTCCTATCAAATCTCTATTTGGTGGAATTGGTGTTGTTACAACTCTCCCCATGTTACAACCATACCCGGTCTCCCCTATATATAAAATTTTAGAAAATGGTGAAAATGTCGATCAATGCTTCACAAAGCCCAAGATGACATCCTTAAATTTCTTGTTCTGTTCACAACCCAAATATAGTCAGTTTAATAGAGGAGTAAATAAAACAGCAAATATTCAAATTTGAGAAGCTGGAATAATTTGTTTAAAAAATTGCTCAAACTCAAATTAATCAATTATCAAAAATAGTCGATTAATTTAATAGTTGACAACTAATTGATTAATTGTTGCAGCTGTCAGTAGGTAACATCGGTTTATATCAACGTATTTTCAATGTACTATTGTAATAAATGGATCATACTACAGTTAATATTTATTGTACTGTTGATTTGTCCTCAAAAGAAATCAGACAAAACAAACAAAAAATAAAATTAAAATAAACCTAATTCTAAATCAAATGGCCTCGGAGACACCTAGGGAATTAATCTTACACAGGGAAAAATAAGTCCGTTGTCCAGGCAAGCATAGTGTTTATGCGGTTTATTTTATTTCACATAACTTTAGCAAGCAAACAAACAAATGGTAGCCTCACTTGCTCTGGTAAAAAACTATGAACCTTTCCTGATGCCTACCTGTGCTAAATGTGACAACCCATATAGCCTATGTAGACTCACTTGTCCAAGCTGCCCGTACATTTAAAACAAAAGCCAAAATAAGCACTGAAATTAACTTAAACAATAATAATGTTGCAATCACACAAATTCTTTAAGTCAAAACAGGGGAAAATTTAAGTAAAAATTTTTAATTAAACCACAAAACAAGGGTTAACCTTAACCTGACCCAGATCACCTGAACTTTGACTTTAACTACATAAAGTATTATTACTCTTGAAATAATTCAGTACTTCTACAATGTAGGCTGGATCACACAAGGTGCTGCAGTACAAGTGGATGAACCCTCATCAGGACCACAAACCAGATAGACCAACCGACCAACCGACAGACCGACAGACAGATAGGCTTCGCTATAAACATGTTTTAAAAGTAATAAATTGAGGAAATGCATTGTTCACTTGAAATCACTTAAAATGGTCTTACGTGAGCAAACCACCAGTAGAAAGATATTTGAGAGTTCCTGGAAGGGAGAACTGTTACTCTCACTAACGGCATAGCAAGGTGTTACGTTCCACTCTGCCACTTTCATAGACACGTGCAGATGAAAAGCAGTCACACTTATTAAATTATAAATTCCAATGTCTTCCAAAATGAGTGATGAGCTTGTTTACTGTGTTACGAGGACTAAAACCAGACAGCAAACTGCAATATTTTCTAACGCTGTTAAATGTTCAATTATGATCATAAGTCACCATTAACTATTAATAAAGTGTTTTCAAAAATGTATCTGAATATACTATTTATGAGGTCAAAATATTATTTTGCTTTAACATGATTAATAGATAGAGAGATGAGAACTTAATTGAAGTCCGAAGTGAAATTTCAGCATTTCATCTGCATAATTCCTAAAATCAATTGTGTCTCTACAATATATTTGATTTTGTCATTAGGAAGAGATGAAAACACGAGGAAGCTTTTCATCTTGACTGATACACAAAGAAAACTCAATTTACATTCGTCACTTATTTCCTAAAAATCTATTTTTATCCCTCCCAGGGTTGTTTAACCATTGCATTTGTAGATATGCCAGTGCTTGCCAATAGTTGTAATATTATATTTTATAATTGTGTTCACCAATCACCACAGTTTTAAACAAACCACTTTTACAAGCCAGAGTCAAATAAAAACACAAAAATGCTTACCCAAAAGGTTTTACAGGCAAAATATATGGGGACATTGCACTTCTCACACGATATGTTCCCAAATAGAAAATATGGAAATCTCATCTATTTGATGACTCACTGTAATTAAGTTCTAACTGTGTTTTCTCTGCTAAAAGTTTGATTTCAGACCAGAAGTAAATAAATAAATTCCCCATCTACACGTTCATCTTCATATTCAAACTGCGTAGTTGTAAAATAAATGCATTTAACAGTTCTTAACTACTTCTGGAAGAAGTTCCCAAGGTGACATGTTTGTTAAAAAAAAAAAAAGAAGGAAATCAGAAGTATTATTTGACTGCAACCAGGCTGTTTAATGGTGTAATAACAAGTAAAAAGAAGATCCAGCAAAACTAGAGTGCCAATGTGTAGCCATACCACTTGGTGTATTAAGTGCTGTGTGTGGCAGCAGAACATGAAATTGCATTTGCTTTTTCACATCCTCCATGGTATTTCCTTTGTCATGTTTAGTTGCTCTATTACCCAAGCAAGTAATATATTTCAGTATCTGGCAGAAAGAAGCAGTCCATCTCATCAGAGCATGAGCCCATGTGGCCAACAGAATCTCTGGATGAACTGGTGTCAGCTGTAACTGGACACAGATATCAGAATGCTCAAACATTTAAACAACTAATTTCAATGCTGTAGCCAGCGCTGGAAGAAAATGTTGGGTGGTGATGTTAAGGAAGTGTATGAGTGAAGAAAATGCTACCTTTAACATTTATTCTAATAGATGGTGCACCTGTCACCTTCATTCTTTGTATAATGAACACTGCACAAGGTGAGGGGAAACTCCAGCCTGGCAGGC
Source organism: Micropterus dolomieu (assembly GCF_021292245.1). Classification (NCBI taxonomy): domain Eukaryota; kingdom Metazoa; phylum Chordata; class Actinopteri; order Centrarchiformes; family Centrarchidae; genus Micropterus; species Micropterus dolomieu. Next base: position 5,484,307 of record NC_060162.1, on the reverse strand, counting down.
AGCCTTCCAAAAGATCTAAATTTTACAAAAGTTCTGCACTTGTCTGTCAAAGTGTCAGAGTAGAACGTCAGGACTTGCTGGAGGGTTAGAATTAGTGAGATTAGCAGTTCTCACATCCAGTAACACCCACATAGCTTTCTGCTCTACTCATGGTTTGCTCACGTAAGGGCATTTCAACTGATTTCAAGTGAACAATGCATTTCCTTAATTAATTTGTTTACAGCAAAGCCTGTTTTATATAGAAAAACATAATTTTCTTGATGTGTGTAGATGCCAGCATATTATATATATTTATTTATAATTTATAAATATATATATTTATAATATAAAATAAGATCTTAATAATAAATATACATAGAGCTGACTTGAGTGGTCAACAGGTTCCTTGCAGCATAGATTATTGCACATTGCCTTTCAGTCTAGATCATTCATGCACAGTGTCCTGCTGGGAGATTAATATTGCACATATGAATAAACAGTGTATTTCACATTGCCATCCTGCCAGAGAGGTTATCATGCAGAGGCGATCTCAGAGTTCGGTATGTTTATGGCAGTTGGGACTGTCAGTAACTCTGTACTTGTCTTGTCTTTCATTTGTCAGAGCTGCTGACTGCAGAACACATCCAGATGAAACACCGTCCAGCTCTACAGCTTCCAGCATGGCTCTTTAAGATCCTGCACATTACTGCTTGTTCAGCCTTTTCTTTTAACTTTTATTCCACAGCACCTGAAAACTACTGATGTCAAATTATGACACTTGCTTCCTATCAACAGGTTCTATCATTAGAATAACTGTTACAACAACAAGTGATACAAAACTACTTTTCCATTTGTAAACTTGTAAACATTTATGCTTTCATGAATGTACTCTGAGAAGGTTTAGATGCACGTATTTACCACAGGTGCATTCGATCAGCTCTTAGACTTTAGAGTAACGTCAAAATAAATGATATCACATAGTTAGATGCTTCACAGTTCTCTGCAGCTCTCTGGGCACAGGCCCATATTTACCAAGCTTCTCAAAATTACTCATAAGAACACTGCTAAGAATTGACCTAAGAGTAAAAAAAAACTCAAAGCTGTGCTTGAAAGTTAGTTATCAAGCATCATAGTCCTAATTTGAGTGTAGTGTAGGACTAAATCTTAAGTGTCAGTCTTAGTGCTGATTCAGGCACACTGCTGTGCCACAAACAGGATTTTGGATGACGAGGTAGGGACCAATCACTGAATAGATTTCCTTATTTATGAATATTCAGATAAATTCATATTGAACGGTGAAATTCCTAAGAGGAGTTTACGTTCAACAGACTTTTCACACTTAAGAATTTTTAAGATAATAGGCCTAGGCCTACATTATGTACATAGGCTATGTACACATTCGAAATGAAAGATAAAAAAAGTTGATCTTTACATGAGAGCCATCAATTGTACCTGCTGCTCCGGGAAGCCGGCTATTTGCATGAATTGTGTTTGCTTCTGTCGGATTACTGGGGGGTGTTGTTGGGAAGTTGATGAAACACGTGACAATGTGTGGAGCTGCAAGTGCCATAATTGTGAGTGTCATCACAATCTTCAATTTAACGTATTGCTGCGTAAAGTCAGTGGTGGTAGATGACGTCCCTCACCAGCTCGCTGAAAACGATTATGATTGTGCTGTCTGAGCCCGTCTAATTAAGTGTGCGTCGTCAAATAATTCAGAAATTTCCTCTCCTGAAATATTCCCGCATGCCTCTGTCTCCACAGTGCCATTACAAGCCCCTAATGGAAACTCCTAACCGCCTGAGAGACCTCTGGAGCTGTCTTAAATAACTGGGATGATAAGAGTGATTCTTAGCTTTAAGAAATTTGCTTTTATACTTAAAAGTAGGAGTGAAAGTAGGAGGAAATTTCATGAATTCTCCGCACTTAAGACTAAAATGGCACTTTGAGAAGCTTGATAAATACTGGCCCTGGTCTCACATGATCCATGCTGTGACTATGAGGAACATAAATGTGTAATAAATGCTGCAGGTAATGTAAAATATGAAGTAAACTATTCAATGTGTTCAAAAAAGGACATCTGGAAGAGTTCATTTTCTTAAGTAATTAAACTATCATATATTCTGGATTCATTACACAAAGTGAAATATTTCAAGCCCTTTTTTGTTTTAATCTTGATGATGAGCTTAAAACTTAAGTCTCTCAAAATGTAATGAGCCTTCAATCTCATAGTCCAGTTCGGCTGCTCGCAATGAACTTTTCCAAGATGTTCTAATTTTTTGAGATGCACCTCTAAAAGATGGATCTAGTGTCAGATGTGGGAGAAATGGAACAAGTGAGCAACACCTCAAAATGACAGTCAATAATAGTCAACAGTATTGTTTGTGTTGTCCTTTGACAAGGTATTAAATGTCAATTAGCCAAGTATAAAGTCAGTACTAAGATATGTGTAGCAGACGTGTAGGCATCAGAACCTCAACAAGAATCGATCACTGAAAGAGATTTCAGTGATCGATTGAGAAAGAGAAATCTTGTGACAAATATAAAAGCACCTTTCTCTCTCAACAATCATATTTAAGACAATAATCTCACACAGAGGTGTCAACTGTCACATTCTCGGACTCCAACGCTAGCTTATTAACTTTGACATCATAATAAACGTTTGAGAATGCTGATTCTTGGTTAACTGTTAATTTTAAATCCCAAAGAGTCTAGAGTTGCAAATGA
>NC_060162.1:5479444-5481501 GCF_021292245.1 Micropterus dolomieu | reverse complement strand
ACACCTGTCTTTCGACTATGAAGAGCTCAGCAATGGTTGCAGTGGCAGCCACGGCATTCTTGGACACGCCTGCCTTTGGAAAAGCCATTGCCAGTGTCGGATCAGCTGGGCTTGGTTTTTTCGTGCTGAGTCAAAAACTTTCTCTTGCTGTGCCCTCTGACATTTTGCGCCCTTTATCGCCTGCACCACGGGCCAGCCTGATCTGGGACTGATTCACGTGCCCATGCACAAATCCAGGATACACTTTCTATTCCGCAAAACACGCAATCTACTTAAGAATAAACTATTATACAACTATACAAGGACCTACATGGACTGAAAGATTGCAGTATAGACCAGAGGGATTTACCTGTCACTACATTTAGATGTCAGACCATGACCATTATAGAGGCTAAAAACTGTTGAATGGCCCAACTTTTCTGAGTTCGACGGGGATAGACCTTGCCATATACTTTCAGGACAATGATAATAGTGAGGTATTTTATGTGATGCAGCCAAAGCTGTTCTCAGGGGGAAGATCATAGCCAGGAGAGTCGCACTGAAAAAGATGAAAACCAAGAATTTGTCAGGTCTGCAGGAAAAATTTAAGAAAGTAGAATGAGAACACGTTAATAAAGAGCCCTTTATCATGGACCAGGAATACAGCAGGAATATATGCTCCTCAATATAGCTCCTTATTCAAAAACTATTTCAATATGCCTAGTAAAAATTTGGAAAATCAATATGTGGCGGTCCGCGTTGATAATTTATTTGTTTAATAATTTATAGGCTAATTATGGGAAACACTTTCACTTTCACTAACCCCTGACAAAACAAAGCAGTCTATCCCGACTTTTTAACTAATATCATATTCATAACAGCATCAAGGAGTGTGTTTTTTACAAAGCATATAGCCTAGGCCTAACGTTTCTTAATGCCACCAGCTGAAATAAAAAAATAAAGCAAGTAAATTCCGACTTTTAAACAGTGGTTTAACTGCACGTGTAGCCTATTTATAAGAGCAGTATTCAGTAGTAACAAAACGTTGCGTTAACGCCACTCTCTCCCGACGAGTCTAAGCAGGCAGGAGTTGCTACACTAGCAGTCACAGCAGCTGGACCAGTGGATAACATTCCTGACGACGAATGGGAGGCTGCATGCGCGGCGGACCCGGGTATTCAGCTGATACAAAGGTATTTGGAACAGGGATTAGTTCCAAGTGGAGAAGAGAGGAAAATGCTGCCAGCCAGTGTGGCTGGACTGATGAGACAGTATACGAGACTGTGTCTTCAGGGTGGAGTCCTGTGCCATAAAATTACAGACACGAGTTACGCTTTCAGATTGTCGACAGCGCTTCTGGACAGACATGGACAAAGAGGTATGGGGTTTCAGCGGGGTTGTTGCGCCTGTAGTTTTCAGGAAAGAAGCAAGACCAGGGCCCCTTTAAATCCCATTGATGTGATATACCCCTTAGAAGCTGTAGCATTAGATTTCCTTTCCCTTGGCAGACCGAGTGACACCCATCAGAACATTTTAGTAATGGCAGACATGTTCTCCCATTATGCCCGGGCTGTACTGTGATCAAACTGCAAAGACCACTGTGCGCATGATCTGGTCACACAAAATTCAAACATTGGGTTGCTCTGCACGATTCCTTTTGGAAAGTCCAAATTTTGAGTCTGGTAAGATGATGCAATTGTGTGAACTCAACAGCATCTCAAAGAGCTGCATTACCCCCATACCATCCAGCAGGAAATGGTTGGGTGGAACAAGTAAACCAGACACTCTTGAGTATGCTGCGCACCTTGGGGGCAGAAAAACAGCACAAGTGGCCTGAACATTTGCCAGAATATCACATAACACTGTGCATAGTGCTAAAGGGTTTGCTCCTTCCTACCTCATATTTGGGAGACATTTGAGGCTGCCTGTGGACGTTAGTCTGGGAGTAATCGATGCCAGGTCAACTGGAGACTTGGACAGCTGGGTACGGGGCCAACACCAGAAGTTGGCCTATTCTTACGATTTAGCCTAAAAAAACAAGAGAACCTTGCCACATGTCACATGTACAATGGCGTTAA
>NC_060162.1:5477691-5479344 GCF_021292245.1 Micropterus dolomieu | reverse complement strand
CTTGTTTGAAATCAAATGCCCACAGTTGTCAATTTTTCATGTTAAATTCAACTGATTGTGGTAAAATGCCATAGTATATTATTCTTCAAAGGGAAATTATGAAAGACAAGTGTATGTTTTCTGAGAAAGACAGGAAGATAGGCTTAAGCTCCAAATGTTCAATAAACAAGCTTTGTTTTTCTGTGAATTGATGTTGCTAGGCTGGACGGAGTATATGTCCTATTTTGACATAAAAATTCAATGGCACGTGTGAATAAGATACTGTTACTAGTAGAATTATTGAATTGATATATTTGACTTGAGAGTGGAGCCTGCAACATAAGCGAGCCCTGCAGCCTCAGGTAGACTATCTTGGAATTTTTAGGAAGAGGTGAAAAAAACCTCATAGAGGCGCAGCCAGAAGAAGGAGAGACAGGGGTTTATAAGTCGGAGCGCAGCAAGCTTCTCTTCAGATCTGCCTTCTACTTGCAGGTTTGTTTTCTTGTAAGTAATAAAACTCTTTTGCACCGATCTGTGAGTGACAGTGAGTTTTTTGGACTCCAAATTGCTGTCGAGTTTTTGGCCTATGCTTTTGTCCATCACGACTCTGAAAGCAAAGGGCAAGACCATTACTAGCTTTCTCTCTAGTCTCACTTCCATTCCAAGTCGCTTTTATAGCCAGAGAAGCTGATGGAATGTTGTTACTTATGTCATTGGGGAACAATTGTGCCTGACAGTTAAAGCAGGGGGCTCAACTCCTGGCAGGAGAAATGATCATCACTGTGGAAGAATTGTTATTCTGTCAAATCAATGCAACTTCATTCAATAACGGGTTCATAAAGGGACTTAAGTTTAAACTGCAGTGTCACTGATTCACAGTTGTGGAATTGTGATTATGGATTATTTTTAATGACACTGAACAGTTCTGCACATATGCTCTGTGCTCTATTTAAAAAGGATTGATGCATTTATGGATTTATTTGAAAACAGACATCTTCATCACACTGGTTCAGTAGGCACAGTGGCCTTGTCCTGTAAAAATGATTTCATTTAGCTAAATTGACTATTTGTGTGTTACTAGATGTTTGCTGAGATTAGGCAGGGTCCTCTTAGTTTTAAGCAACCTACTACTACCTGGGTAGTAGCAAGCATTCTTAAAATCACTGTAAGATGAATTTTTTCACGAGGCTCACAGTCGCCTCGCTACTAACTTAGCTAATCTCTACAGTCTCGACAAAGCATCAGCTAGCACATTTTCAGACCCCTTCTTATGTCGGATGTCGAGATTGAAGTCCTGAACCACCAGTGCCCATCGCATGAGTCGCTGGTTGTGGTTAAACATGCGAGACAGAAAAACAAGGGGATTATGATCAGTGAACACAACAACAGGCAGAGGAGTAGACCCAACATAGACCTCAAAGTGCTGTAGTGCTAACAACAGAGCAAGGGCTTCCTTTTCAATGGTGGAATAATTTATCTGGTGTCGGTTGAACTTGCGGGAAAAGTAAGCAACAGGATGGTCAATACCATCCTCCCCTTCCTGTAACAGGACAGCACCAGCGCCCACTGCACTAGCGTCTACCTCAAGCTTGAAGGGAGCGGTAAAGTCAGGGGCAGCGAGCACAGGAGTGTGACATAACAAGGTCTTTACACTATCAAATGCTACCTGGCATT
>NC_060162.1:5476304-5477591 GCF_021292245.1 Micropterus dolomieu | reverse complement strand
AATGTTCTGGAAATGCTTTATGTACTGTTTAAGAATGCAATGAGGATGAAAGATAATTAATTTAAACAATTGAGGATGCTAAATTACCAAAAAGCATTGGTACAAAATATACAATAAGTGTTTTGCTGGAATTATATTTTATAATTATTTGGTGTAAGTAGTTTTATGTCTTTAACCTTGCTTTACAATTTAAATATGAATAAAAGATGATGGCTTCTGTGAATAAGGGCCGTTCACCGTTTTATTGAAATTAACCCGGAGCTGCAAATACCTGTAAAAGTCCTGTCTACATACATGTGTTTGGCATAGGCCCCGAAAACTATTAAAATCCTACTTACTAATGTTGTAGTACACGAGACCGATTTTGGTTTTCAGAAGACCACTTTTTTATGGTCTTGGTCTCGTCTCAGACTTGACCGCATTGGTACTCGGACTTGTCTCGGTCTCAGACATTGAGGACCAGTCAAGTTTGGGAATATCAATAAATTGCTTTTGCATTGTCCGATTTATTTGTTAACATCCTAACTTTGATTGGATGTAAAACGTATTGCTTCAAATGCAACAAATAACCCTGATTAAAAATTTGTTGTTACCGTTAACGACACCCCTCCCCACGATGGTAAGTATGGAAAAGGAGTGTTTAATAAAGATGCTTATGTTGACCTCAGCTTGTAGTGTTTGTATGTGGGTGTTTTAATGGGGATGTGGATTTTTCATATCAATTTGAGAAGTACCTATGATCCCGCTATCGGTGTCTGGCGACACCAATGGCGGGATCACCAGAGCTCATCACCCTTGCTTTGCAATATCAGTCCAAATGTTATGTTGTCTCTGGAGATGGAGGTTGGGAATGAGGACATCTGTTGCTTAAACCATTTATGTATATCACACCAAAATGTCTGTATCACATTGCATGAGAAAAACACATGGTCCGTAGTTTCGATATCACTTTCACAAAATGTGCATGTGTTGTCATCTATACCAAATCGAAGTCTTAGTAATTCTTTAGAGGGGTAAATGTTGCTCAATACTTTGAAATGTGTTTCTTTCACTTTGGGGGGTATAGGGAGTGATAGATATAATGTACTTAGTTTAGTAATTGAATCTTTATCAAATCTTTGTAAAATGTTGTTTTTATTTTGTCTTTCAGGGTAAAGGTATTCAGTAAAACAATTTCTAATAAAGTGGTTAGTGCATTTTCTATCCAGAACAGAGATTCCTTGAATTGATAGTGGGGCCAATTGTGGTTGTATTGGATGATATGCCAAAATGTTTCTTGTTAGAAAG
>NC_060162.1:5447554-5476204 GCF_021292245.1 Micropterus dolomieu | reverse complement strand
TCTAGGGCAGTACCAGAGATCCCCACCCAGTGCCTCAGTCTGTCTAACATGATGTTGTGATCAATGGTGTCAAAAGCAGCGCTAAGGTCCAGGAGTACCAGGACTGAGCACATGCCTTCATCAGCAGACATTAAAAGGTCATTGGTGACTTTAAGCAGGGCAGTCTCAGTGCTGTGGTACTTCCTAAAACCAGACTGAAACTTTTCAAATATTTTGTTATTTTCCAGTACAGTGAGCAGCTGTTTGGACACAATTCTTTCTAGAATCTTTGCAATAAAAGGCAGTTTTGAAATTGGTCTAAAATTATGTGGGATGGAGGGATCTAAACCAGGTTTCTTTAAAAGTGGGTTCACGCAAGCCGTTTTAAAATAATCAGGGACACAACCAGTAGATAGGGAGCTGTTGAAAACAGAGATCAAATGGGGCCCAACAGAATCTATTACTTTCAGTAAAAACTTTGTTGGTATTACATCAAGTGGGCTGGAGGATGTAATACCATAACTAAAAGTGTACAGCATTTCTGTCTATGTAGCCTCACAAACAAAGTCAACAGTGAAAGGAATGCTATCCATCTGTAAGATGTGTGTTTACAGTGTTTGTGTGCTCTGAAAAACACAACATCGCAGTTATAAAGTCTCAGACGGCAGACCTAGTATGGTATTATTATTACTACACACGTATGGATGTAACATTGAGGCCTGATAGACATCCGCTAATCAGAAACAGGGGACACTACCTGCATCACATGTCATTTGACCAGGGAGTGAATGGTGATTAATGCGATTGTCATCAGTTTTTTCCTAGTGTTTGTTTTTGCCCCATGCTCAGCTACATCTACACACCTGCACTGGGTTGCACTAGATCTGTATTATGTGAGGTTAATGGGTTCTTAGGTTCATAACACAGGCACCCCCTTACATGTTGTTTAGAGTGTAGCAGAGGGGTTTGTTTAGTTGTTTCTTCATGTATTGTTTTGTGATACTTTTTTGGTATTGGTATTGTTTAATTATGTATTGTGTCCTGTGTCCTGTATACAAGCAGGGCATTGTTAAAAAGTAAGTGTTAGATCCCACTTTTACCACAAGAGGGAGTATACTGTTAGTGAGTTATGTTAGGAGCAGCCTCAACAAGGCAGTGCAGACCATGCTCATAACAATGTACCGATCTGTTTGTGTATGTTGAAGATATTTTGCAAGCACACATAATATATGAATGGTACGTACACAAGTAAGTAGACGTAAATAGTCCATGTATGTAGTCCTTGTGGCGGTAAAATATTGTGTCTATAAAGCCTTTAACATGACTGTACATGCAGCTGTAATAAACAGAAGCTACAATACTAATCTGTATAATGTAGGAGTTGTGCCAAATGTTTTCCTTTATTAGTGAGTTATGTGAGAAGCCTCAACATAGCAGTGCATTTCTGTAACTTAAGGTGAGTCTGAACTGACCGAGCTGACCAATCTGTTGATGTATGTTGCAGATTTTAGTAAAGATATTAAAAGCCACACTGAGTTTTTATTCAGATGTGCAACACTAGAGGCTTAGTAACTGCTAGTTAGATTTAAACAAAAACAAATAAAATTTTCACTGTAACAATATTACAAATGTTTAATAAATGTTTGATTTATTTCATTTGAATCACGAACAAATCAGCACTTTTTTCAATTTTTTGAGGAAAAGGGACTGAAAAAAAGATGAAGACCCAGGTCGAACATACAGGGTGAAGGTCATGCATTATATCAATTAAAGAAGTCTGCCAGCAGGGTAATATCACATTGGGTGGCATTGGGCAGCTGTGGCTTAGGAGATAGAGTGGGTTGCCCGTTAATCGCAAGGTCGGCGGTTCAATCTCCGGGCTGCATGTTGAAGTGTCCTTGGGCAGTGTAAAAGTGCTTTGAGTGGTCAAAAAGGCTAGAAAGGTGCTATACAAATATGGAGGATTTACATCCATAAATGTGTTTCTCATTGTGTAGACCATAACTAAATATTTCCTTTGGACATCAAGAATAAAAACACAGTAAATCATAGCTTTAATTACTGTTCTCGGTTACAAAAATAAGAGCACCAACAATGGATATCACTTGATTGTAAACTGACTTGGCAGTCCTTGTTTGGTTCAGTCTCATTGGAACTCCATTAATTAAGAAACATTTTAATATAAAAAAGTCTAACCAGCAAAATAACCCTTATGATAAAAACCTCAATACTCCTGATGGAAAAAAATAAATTACATAGCTCCTTCTTTATGAAGTGATTTCATCCACTAGATGGCAGCAGCGCTTGTCAAAACTTGTTCTAACTGTCCAAAGAAAATTTAATGCTGCCATTGTTTTAATTTGAACCACTGAAGAGCATACACCATATACATGCAACCATACACAGACAAACTATGCTTCAGTTGAAACTTCATTATACATTCCTCCTCTTTTTAACTATCCTGGTTCCATTTCAACAAAAATCATGCGCAGTCTGTATCCTTGTTTTTAGTAATTTTACAGGTGATAAGTAGAATTGTTTAGTGTATTTACATTACAATAATTCCTCAGCCCCCCTCCAAAATGGACAAAACCCACTCACACATGCTGATTATGTTATGTTAGAAGTTTATTGATACACATCTTTTAATTCTTTTCCAAGACAACATTAGCTGCTTCAGCAGTGTAAAAGTCATGTGGGCTGCTAAATTGAGTTTTGTTGTCACAGTAATTTTACAAGACTTATGGACTTATGAAAATCTAACTTTACTTCAACAGGCACTCATTGTTGGTTAAGGCTGGAAAGCTACATTGAAGAGGGCATGAGATACCGGTCTTCCACACACTAAAAATGGTCTCAAGGCACAGAGAACTTCAGCATTTCGATCGTTTGATATGTAAACTTAAAAAGGGACTGTGTGGAGCATCTCTTGGCTTCTACAAACAGATGGGTAGCTCACTGGCCTTTGTTGGCCTTCTCAAAGAGAGCCTTCAGCTGCTCCTGGGAGGTGGCCTCCTTCTGCTGCATCAGGTCAGCGTGGCCTTTTGTGACACCCCAGCTATCGGGTTTGGTCATCGAGGGGCAGAAGGGACGGCCTGACGCAGGCTTCAGTTTCTCCCAGTAGTCACGACGGGCCCTACAGAAAGGAATAAGTCTTTTAACTAAACTGCCGTTATTTTGAAAGAACAGATGTGGAAAAAGAAAGAAATCTCTACCTAGCTCTGACCCAAGGCTTCGTGTGCATCTCCAGGCCACTGCCCCAGTTGCCATGCTTCTCTGAGCCAGCAGGCAGGAAACCCCTCTCAGGAGCCAGCTCCTCCGCCACGGCACGAATGTGGTAGGGTTCAAATCCACAGCAGCCTCCGATGTAACGGATGCCAGCGTTGTACGCTTCCCGGGCATATTTGTGCATGTCCCATCTGGTCAGGACCCTCGGCTCCAGACCTATCGGAGAACACACAGTTGAACATGAGTGTATTATTGTCTTAAATATGTGGATTGAGAAATTAAGTGGTGAGAAGCATCAGTTTTCTATGTGTATACATACCGAAGGGGAACTCGGGCAGATCAATGAAGCCCTGACAGTTGCAGTCAGGAGTGTGGTAGGCCAGCGGCTGACTCATGTAGTGAGCCTTCAGTCCGGCTTTCTCCACTCCCTCCTTCATCAATTTCACCGTCTTCACACAGGTCTCCGGGTCAAAGTGGCAGTTAACGCCCACAATATGAGCTCCTATGAATTGGAAACGTGCAAATTATCAGAGCCCAAACAAGATACAGGCAACATTAGTGTGGAGAATCTTTTAATCTTGCACAGACGTCTATCGCCTCAAGCTGAGAGTTCTGGCTCCAACCTTCATCTTCCCAAGCATACTTTTTCTCCAAACCGTCTTCCATGATACGATAGCTGGGTGAAAGGCTGTTGCACCCATTGTGGGACAGGATTTTTTTAACAGCCTCATACATAAAGGAGAAATTGAGATCTTGTCATACCAGCTTTGATGAGTCTGACAGCACAGTCTCCAGGGCTGACTCCATTCAGATCTCCTTCAGGTCCAATACACAGAGTTGCAGCAACAGGCTTGCCTGTGGTCTTCAAAACCTGGACTGCCCACTCGGCCTCCTCCACATGCTCAAAGTACTGCAAGCAAAAGAAAAAAGAAAATTAAGATGCTTAATTATTCACATTAAAACATGTGGTAAAGAAGAAAAAGGCTAATCACTGTTAGATATTTCAGACTGCAGCCCCTTTTTCTGATATTGCTATTTTAAGCTGCTATAATCAATATCTTTATGACAATGGGTCAAATGACTGTGTGTGATGTAATGTAAAAGAAGGTTGGTGTTAAAGCCTGTAACTTTACTGTTTTGGTTCACTCTCACTAAGCTTTCAGTGAAAAAGCTCTAAAAACCCACTAAGCAAACACAAACAGTTAGCACTTATATGGTGAACACAGTGGAGCATTTACCAGCTAAAAAACAGGATGTTTCCCAAAGGCACCACTTCAACTACAGTTTATTTATTACAGTTTTTTCTCAGTGTCTTTAATACATTTCTCGGAAAAGAAGTGAAATTCTCAAAACTACAACCTCCCCATCGAGTCACTCGTGCACATCATATAAGCAATTTCTCATCCTTTTGAACAAATGTTTTGACACATTTATGCAAATTATTATGTACAATCGTCTGGTGTTTCCTACATTATCAATTGCTTATGTCATGTTGATCACAATGTGTTATACTAGTTCTCTGTTAAATAGGCTTACCCCTCATAACATCTAGGCATACATTCTTTGTATAAGTCATTACCTGCAAAATGGTTTAACACGTTATAATCTGTCAAGCATATTTTATATACAAGTCTACTAGACTTTTGTAAGGTTGTCTGGAATTGATAAGGATATCCGTGACGTGCATGAGAATCTGCGGCTGGACAGGAACGTCAGCCTTGAAGGGTTTATTTTCTGTATCAAGCTCAATTAGCTTTTATCGGCATGAATGTATAGCAACAATATTGCCAAAGCTATATTTAAAGTACATAAGGACAGTTAATTGTATCACAATGTCATTCTCTCTCAACAAATTACAGTACAAACAGCAAAAGCGTAACTGTGAATCTTGTCCACTCTTGTATAACTTTGTACTGATATGTATTGATAAGTTATACTAAAGAAATTGTAGCCTTGTGCATTTTCAATCATTGTCTTCCAAACCACAGTTTACATCAGAATATACTTCCAGTGTACTATGTTATGCAACATTTTGACTATCTAATGACACATGGACTTGTCATTCTGATGGCACTGACATAATTTATTAACTTTTAAGAGACAGACTAAGGATTTTGAGCAAGTCACTGGCTTTTGCTGGTAATTCTCTGTGTAGTGCTGTTTGTACGATCTGCTTCCAGAAATGCACTGACTGTTTCACAAATGTTAATGATGATTCGAGAAACCAATAAATAAGAGCAACTGACAAAAACTGGTCACAGCTTGTTTCTGCTGCCACCAAGTGGCCACATTTCAGGTGCTGTCTTATCACCTCTGAGCAGGGTTGGTTCAGCCTCCAAACATACATGTGTCACAAAGAATTTTTAAAATTAGTTGCGCACCGGTTCACCCTTTTCTAACATGTTGCTCCCAGTTGGCATTAAGGCAATGGATATGTTTAATGTTGCAGAATGCAAATCTTTAAACACTTAATCGTACCTCAGTTATATGTGGGTGCCATTCTTTGGATAAAAAAAAAAAAATTAAAACTGAGGAGGAGTCAGCCAGTGAAAACAGTTGTTTACTCTTTTTTAGTTGTAAAGTTTATATGAAAATGTTATTGGTTGCATAATACGAAACATAAAGGTACAGTGTTTTTGAGATGCTAAGGACTAAAAATATAAATATCTCAGCTTCTACGACTTTTTGACCATTTATTAAAGCACCAGCTTTTTAACCCCTTTATTTCAGATATTGGATCCGATTTACGGACATCAGCTATAATATGGGGGTTGGGGGGGGATAAGCGTTTACAGACCTCTGCAATCAAGAAGTCCACATCTTTCGTGACAAAGACATCAATCTGCTTCTTGAAGATGGCCTTGACATCATCCTCACTCTTGCAGCTGAGGTAAGAAGGGGTCTGAGAGACTCCTCCTGCCACCAGAGCATCACCCTCATTGGCCACCTCCCTGGCCAGGTCACAAGCTGCCTCGTTTATTTGCTGCCCCTGAAGCAAAACAACAACACACAGTCACACCCCAAGTTTAGGTCAAGAGAACACAAAGTACCCTGTTTCATGCAGGCAGTTGGTTTCATGCCAACTCTGCGGTCAAGCTGCCATCTCCAGTCCATGAGTCAAGATGAGGCTTCAGAGCAGCTGCAGTCACACACACTCACAGTGAAGCGCTGAGTGTGGCCCCTGTTCTCCAGTTTATCATCGCTTGCGTAGAAAGTGAATGTCTGCATGACATTGGAGCCAGCTCTCAGGAACTCCCTGTGCAGCTGCCGCACTGAAACAAGAAGGTGCCTCGTTCAGCATGTGATCCGCCACAAAACTGCATTTACAAGCTGGGAGACAGACAGTTATTAAATGTTCTGAGCAGAAAGAAAGATAAAGAGCAGTAGAAGTACCCGCTTCAGGGTGCTCGGCGGCAGCCTCAGGTGTCCACGGTCCTGCTTTGACATAACCTCTCTTCTCAAGGGCGAAAACAAAACCTCCGTCCCCGATAACGATCTCTCCTGCATCCAGACGCTCCAAAATGCTCTGCGTAAATTGTGCAAGAAAGAAGCAAATCACAGCACAGAAACGCGCACACGTCTGTTAATAAATCTGGTAGCAGGGCCTATGCAAAACATTTTATGCAACCGAAACGTCAACGCCGTGGCTTCAAAACCTGAGCTGAAGTTAAAACTATTCTTTCTGTGAGATCAAAACATCTTATTTACTCATCTCAGTGTGCGTAGCCTACTGACCTTCTTTGCCCCAGCTGGTGCCATGATGAAAATTACAGCAGCGACCACCACTCTTCTCAGCTGCAGCGTCCCTCTGAGTTTGGAAAGGAGTTTGCGCAGGGATCCATGCTGCATTTATAATCCAGGAGGGGTGCGGTGCTCCTGATGTCACTGTAAGAACCAACCGCCTCCTACATAGTTTCTTTTGGTACAAGACATCACATTGTTCAGTTTACCACAGAAAAGTAAGAGTCAGGGCACCTTGGTATTATGTTGTATTGAATATATTCGATTGAGAACTGGACAATTAAGAGAATTTGAATCATGCAGACAAAAGTATGATCAGGTTTAACGTGATTTGACACAGAAGCTGTAGAAATGCAGATATTAGAGATGAGTACATTTAAATTATTTTCTGAAAATATATAATCCATTATGCTGGTGTGGAAAATTTAAATATTTTCTGGGAAAGATCCCAAACCCAAAAACGTGGTGAATGAGAGTTTTACAAGCCCTAATCCAGCCATAATCTGCATGTATGATTTTTATCCCTTAAGACTTCCACCTCTTCCTCTCTTACTGGGTGTTTGAGCTTCACTGTGCAGAATGATGTACGTCTTTGACACCAGAAGGTTGTTTCCACTGAAGGGAGAAAGTTTCTGCTCACCATAAATCTGGATTTACGATTTGCACGTTCGGTATGAGCAGGACTTTGTGACAACCAACTTCAACTACTACAACTAGTTTGGAGCCAATCATGGTTCAATATGCCCTCCAGTGCACAAGCAGTGAGAATGGACTTTCTAGTAAAGGAGAAGGAAATATACATTTTGGATTTTGCAATGAAGAAGAAGGAGTAGGTGTTTTTAAAGCACTTTATTTGAGGTAATTGAAGTTTAAGGGAAAAAAACTATAATTATTCCAAGCAAATGTGTCTAGAGTGTATCTTTAACCCTCTATGGTACTATGTCACCATTAATGCAATGTGCCTACCTGGATCCAGGTAATGTTTGTTTAATAATTGATTTAAAAAGCTACAGTATATCTACGTGTGATCCTGTCCTGACGCCTGTTCCAGCAAAGTTTGTATCATTTAAAACATTTTTAAGTATAGAAATGTACTGATTAGAAAAAAAACCTTACTCATGACTCCCCAGATCTCTCTTGCGATAACTTCTGCATTTTCAGGGACCTCGCAATATGTTGTCACATGTCCACCAGTTATCATGTTGAGTTTAACATTTATGCCACTCACCTGTCCTTCATTACTGCATTATGGGCCACTTAGTACACAGTACATCTGTCCAGTTACTCACTCAAGAGACTGAACATCTACATTTCTGAATCCTAGGGGGCTTCAGAGATTAAACAACACATCAGAACCTGACAAAATGGTTGAAAATCTCATTCAAAGCCATATTTGACATTTTTCAAATTTAGATATTGTTTTTAGCAATTACCTTTAATAGTTATCAAAAAAAAATCAACATTCAGTATCAACAAAACAGTGAAACACTTTTAAAAACAGTAGACATTATGTTCACTTAAAGATGCTGCACACAGGTGTTTCCCCCCCCAGCTAAATAGACCAGGTTGCTCAGGTTAAAGGTGGGTGCCAGTTTATTAGGTACACCTAGCTTAAAGTAATGCAGTCTGACCTCAATGGTCATTTTGGAGGATGTTGTTTGCGATGATGTTAAATCGTATTGCATTTTTTGTTTAGCGTGCCTTCCTTGATAGAAATGCTGCCGCAATAAAAATGTTAATAATTAAAATGACCTGTTTGGGTTTACCATGTAAGCAAGGCCTTTATTAATATACCACATTAATATACCATAGTTTACCACTATACATTTGGCTTGACTATGCCCTGATGCAACTTCAAGAAAGAAGAAGAAAAGAATTTTGTACACACACAATGTTCACATGGTGCACAATGTGTGAAAGTGAAAAGGTGACAAGACAAATGTTTTGGTTACTGGACCACCAGCAGTGTTTTAAGATTTATGCCAACACACTTCTCAATTAACATTATTAATTCAATAATTCACCATAATAAATTATTACTCAGCTCATCGGTCAGTGGGTTTCACTGCTCTAGTTTCTAGCCTAATATCTTATCCACCACTACAAAAACGATTTAACCACAACAAAACATCCAATAAGTGAATCCTTAGAGGCCAAAACAACTTAGAAAAGTAGAGAAGCACAACTTATTATTTACATCCCACACACTCTCAGTCCAAATTACCATGGGGATGACATCTTCTGGCAATCAAAGTCAAGATCAACACAAAAGACTGAGTCCAGGCAACCGGTGGTATGTTCGACTGACGGGGGCCAAAGGAGGAAAGTCAAAATACAAAACTTAGTCTGGAGAGAAACTCTGTGGGGCTGCGTGAATAAACCCACATTAAATCTTCATGGTGAACTGTACTGATTTATTGATTATATTGACAAAACATATAATGATAAGGCAATATGTCTCGGATTTAGCTAAAAATGTTTAACCTGAAAATGAAATAATTTGTTCTAAACTCTCCCAGTGTATCTACTGGAGCCAGATAAGAACTTTCATTGAGTACAAACAAATATGAAAGACGAGTCTGGTTTTTCCCCTCTTGGAAAATGCTTAAAGCAAACAGTCCAGCATGTTGCAGTCCCACCACAGATAGCGGCAGCACATATACTCCACCTGTTGTTGTGTCACTTATATATAGTTACGTCTACTCCACCATAGTAGCTCATACACTAACACTATGGCAAGCTGTTTTAACATGTATTCCTTGAAACTTATTAGTTGCTATTTAAGCTACTAGTACTTATTTTTTTAGATTTTCCCATTTTACTAGTAACAATTGTTTAGATAATAAGAGTGACTTGTAAAATGGAAATGGTTACTAGTAACTTTTCAATTTGTTACCAGTTTCTCATGAAAAGGTGATATCTGAACTGCAGAGCCCCGTAGATCTCAATATCATAAATGTGCAATTAGTTACTAGTAACTAAAAATTAAGTGCTGGTATTTAACTGTTACTAGTAAACTGGGAATAGCTACTAGTAACTAATGGAATAGCTAACAGTAACAGATAAGTACTAGTAGCTTTTAAATAGCAACAAGTAAGTTTTGAGATGTAAATGTTAAAACAGCTTGACAAACAAAGATATTTAGACATTTAGATATCTCTCTCACACACAGTTGCCCATTAAATCTGAATTACAAATAAAATAAAGTAAAATTAGTTTTGCAGATGAACATCTCTCTCTCATTTACAAAGGATCTAAGGTACACCCTGGACAGGTCGCCCGTCCATCGCATAAACAGACAACCACTAACACTCACATCTAAGGACAATCCAGGATTAACCTAGCCTGCATGTCTTCAGATGGTGGGAGGAAGCTGGAGCACTTGGAGATAACCCACGCAGAAATGGGGAGAACATGCAAACTCTGGGGTTTGAACCCACAACCTTGGTGCTGTGAGGCAACAGTGCTAACCACCGTGTCACCCCCTTGTGACTGTTGTCTACATTTTAAACAACTTACATGAGACAGGCTCAACTAACTAGGGCAGACCTTTATTGGTTGTATTTTCAGAATAGCAGGAAAAACAACATTAGATGGATTGCCATGAAATGTGGTCAGAATAAATTGTAATAACTTTGGTGACCTAATTAGTGATTGACAGTAACTAGCAGCTTCAGCTATTACACACAAATGCACACAAATCATAAAAATATGATGTTTTGTTATAAATTCAGTTTAAGTCATTTTTCATGTAAAAACATTTCATGGTTCCAGCTTCACAAGTGTAAAGATTTGCTGCTTTTCCTTTTGACTGTTTTAATGTATTTTTCAATATTTGTGAGGTTGGGAGTTAAACCTTAAACTAACTTCAACAGTAAAATCCTGCTTTTAAATGAATGCATAATAATCTAATGATATAATATACTATAACAGTCACAGGGGACATTTATTTTTCTGCATTGAGTACTTTCACTTTTAATACTTTAAGTACATTTTCCTGATTATACTTACATACTTCTACTTACTTTTCAGTGCAGTACTTTTTTTTGTACTGAGGTATTTTTTTTTTTACAGTGAGGTGTTCATAATAGATCAATTAAAATAATTAAATATATTGAAACCATGCACATGTGTTTCAGTGGCTATGTGGCCTATATTTGGTCTTAAGGCACACAAAGTGTTAACTTGGCTGAGGGTTGATCCGGGTAAAGTTTCATCCAGACTTGGTCCTCCACCTGTGGGCGTGCAAACGCCCCTGTCAGTGCAGAAGTGGGATATCTGTAACTACGCAGTGCAGGGGTCCGATGAGAGGGGGGGGAAGTTATGCTTTGATCTGCATATATAGTTAGTTTAAATACTACCGCAATTATGTCGCGGATTTTAAACCTAATCAACTCTAACTTGCGGAGAGATTTAACCGCGTCTCGCCTTCCGTTAAGGACCATCTGCTGCACTTCAAGAAAACAAGCTGAACAGAGGTGAGATAGTTTAATTTTGAACGAAGCAACACTCATGTAAGCTGGACATGTCATTAAACACGCCTTAGCCGGGCAGTTTTGATCGTATAAAATAAGTGCACTATGTCTCATGCGCTTAACGCTGCACAGCTGATTGATTCATGCAACAACACTGTTGTGTGACATGCTGACTTCATGCAGAACTGGTAGTAAAGTCAATGTTGTTACGGTGGTTGTGCAACATGTTGACTTCAATATGTCTCTGGTTGCAGGTATGACAACATTTTGAAGTTGTGGCACTTTGTAAACAGACTGTTGAAGTGCACTTGTGCATGTTGGAGCTGTGATATTCACCTGTAATTCGTCCTCTTCCTTTTCTTTCTTCAGTGCTGCATCCTCAGTTTTGGGGAAGAGGTGGAAGGACACTGCAGAAACTGTCGTCATTGGTGGTGGATGTGTGGGGGTCAGCGTGGCCTATCATCTGGCCAAAGGTGGCATGAAGGATGTGGTGCTGCTGGAGAAGTCTGAGCTGACAGCTGGATCCACCTGGCACGCTGTAGGTCCACCAAAGTCTACTTTTATTTGCTGTTTTTAATAACAGAAGGACCCTGCTGGTCCATAGGGTCCCAAGGTTGATGACTACAGTAAATGTGAAGGAGGACAAAGTGAATGACAAAAGAAGCTTTTTGTGGAAGACCTAGGTGGTCTATGTCACTATCTTCACACCAGCACATTGTCACACTGCTTTTAACAACATTTTTAACACATTTACATTTTCATTTAGGTCGGCTTTTATTTTATTTTTATTAATTAATGGTCCAATTAAGTCCAAAACCCAAATATAGTCATTTTATTATGACATAAGACTAGAGGTGCTACAAACACTTATTTACACTTTCAATTAATCTGTCGATTTTTTTTCTCTCAAAAATGTCAAGAAGTAGTAAAAACCAGCCACAGTGACATCTTTATTTTTTTGGTTTTGTGCAACCAAGAGCCCAACACCAAAAGATATTTCATTTAATTCCATTTATGACAACAATCCTACATCTGAAAAGCTGGAAGCAGACGAATTTTTGTTTAAAAAAATGACTGAGACATTTAATAGTTGCTTATTAATTTCCTTTTGAGTGACAAATGACCTTTGCAGCTTTATGTAATACAAAAACGTCAGAAAATCCTCACAATTGAAGGCTGGAATAATATTGTGAATGTTTGCCAATTTTGTTTGAAAAATTACTAGCAAAAATCAATTAATTTACAGATAGTTTCGGCCCCGTTTACTCTGATTTTTCACCTTGTCTTAATCAACTTTGATTGCTTGACAGCTGTGAAACATTCATAAGGTCTCAATGTGGATTTTTTTTTAAATAACGAGGCAGTTTCATTATATACAAAAACAAACTTAGTATATCAATCATATAAATGCAGTACAGTGTCAAAGAAACTGACCATTAAGTCTCTAATGCTACTTGGACATTTAAAGCAGAAGTACAGAGAGGTGCTTCCTCGACAGCCTCCTTTAGTGAAGGTGTTTACAGAACATCTCTGTTTGTGTAATTCAATAGTAGCATCGTCTCCAATGAGGGCAGCTGTTATGTGTCTATAAGTTGAGGTCTTGACCCACTTACTCTTCACTCATTCACTCACAGCCACTTCACTGTAACGCTATTAATACTTACTGTTAGTTACTCTCCTCATAGATAAAGGGAGAACATGCAAACACCACACAACCATGCTCTTTGTAGATTAGAGGCTACTGTTTGTTTTTTGACCTCTTTATGGGATATTGTCAGTTTAAAGGAACTGGTGAACAGTATTTTCTTCTAGAATAGTTTAGAATTGCATTAAAATGTCAGGGCAGGGTATTAAAGTTGCTATAATCAATATTTTGTGTACGTGAAAGGGGTCGTTCAGAGAATTATCGCCTGAGTCTGTAGCTCTTTGGAGCATTTTAGGATTTTTTATTTCATTGTTTTGGTTTTACAGCCCTATTTTGGTTCACTCTCACCACACTCATTCGCTTTGCTTAAGCAAAACAGCTGTTAAAACTGACTTACTGATCAACAAATGGCACACAGACAAAGTTAGCAACTAGCTAGTGAACATGGTGGCAGCTAAATAGCCAGATGTTTGTTTGAGGAGTTGGTTGAGACCAAAACAGAGACAAAAGGAGACTGAATATTGGACTTACGTTCATCAGTGTGGACACAAACACAACTCCAAATGAATCCTAATGTGTCCGCTGGATGTGTAAATAAGCTCGTGTCAGTATGGTGTTTACAGTTTTTTTCCCCTGTGCTCCTCAAAGGTCGAAGTCTGTGAATGTATTTTCTTATCATCCATCATGGTTAAAGGTTTGTTTGGTATTTCAGGCTGGTTTGACGACATATTACCATCCAGGCATCAACCTCAAGAAAGTCCACTACGACAGCATTAAATTATATGAGAGCCTGGAGGCTGAGACTGGACAGGTGAGGCTTCTCGCTCATCTTTCGTGATGTTGGATGTGTGGAGGTGTGGTTTATATGTCATCCATATTATCTTTCTCTGCAGGCAGTGGGATTTCATCAGCCTGGCAGTGTCCGTATTGCTTCAACACCGGCTCGGGTGGATGAGATGAAGTACCAGATGACTCGCACACACTGGCATGTGACACCACAGTATTTCATCGGTCCAGAGAAAGTCCATAAGCTGTTCCCTCTCCTTAATATAGACAAGGTCTGTACGAACCATAGCGACATTACACAAATCACTACAGGGCTTTTATTCTTACAGAGAATGTACTTCTAGTGGATGAATGAATGATTGGTGGTAAATAAAAAAATCCCTGATCGAACAGTCAATAATGATCACCCAGTAGATGGTAGGTGGGTTTTTGAGACAGCTTTATCTTTGTCTTTTCCCACTCTTGCTCCTGATGAGCGCTCATCTTTTTCTCAAAGCAGAACAATGTTATTATCAAACACTGTTGCATACAAAGTGTTTGTGTCTGAATATCTGCAGTCTTGTCCTGGTTACCTGAATAGTTTGACATTTTCGAAAACATGTTTGTTTGCTTTCTTGCCAAGAGTGAGATGAGGAGATTCAAGCCACTCTCATATCTGTCCGAGGCCACAAAGTCGGCTAAATAAAGACAAACTATTATATGTATATGGATACAATTTTAAATTTAAACAAACAGCGTGTTCTCATCTCTTGATTTGATGGTTCAGACAGCATGAACAACAATGTAAACAGTGGCATATTTCTATGAAAGGTTTGGTAAACAACATAAGAATGGGTAAAGTCAGTCAGTCCATCATTAGTTTGTTTGTAAATTGGTTAATTTGTTTGGTCTATAAGGCCCCGTCTTCATGAACAGGGGTATTTTCAGAACCGAGACTTTTTCTACATGGTTTTGCTGTTTGTACACACGGAAACAAAGTATCAGGTCACTGAAACCGAACATTTTAGAAAACCCCTGCCAGGGTGAAGATTTTAAGAAATGCCGGTTGCAGTGTTGTCGTGTAGACGGCTAAACTATAGTTTTTGCCTTGCAACGTCAGTGTTCACGCCGTTATCTGCCGTGTTTGATGTCAGATCGTGCGCCACTGCCTGCTTTGTTTCCGTGTTTACATGGCTTTACGGTTAGGGTCATATCACCGCCTGGTCATTCGGCATGCTATTGACAGCGTTTGATAGCGTGTTTTTGAGTTTTCATGTAGACCGTCAACGAAGGAGGAAAAACTCTGATTATAAAAATACCCGTGTATGTGTGGACGTGTATCGATATCACCCTTTGTGCCCAAGAATTGTCCAAAACAAATTGGAAGGTTTTCATGAAATTTAATAGCACAATCGTGCTCCTCAGAGGAAAGGGCCCCTTTCCATGTTGAACCTTCCTGTTTTTCTGTTGCATTACCCTCAGCCCTCTTAAAATCATCATAAAATCTGCTTCACATATTAATGCTCACAAGTGGAAAAACTCCCTTAGGTTATAGGATCCCAATAATATGAAGTTTGTCGATATGTTGTCAGTACCACCCACTTTATTATTATAAGTTATGAACATCACAGCCTCGAGAATTTAAGCAAATTTAAGACATTGGCACTGCATATTTATGGGCTAATGTGCATGTTTGATCAGTTGACTTCTGTACTTTAATGTAGTCAACTGAAACACGTGTAATTGGAGATAGATGTTAGGTTAGGTCAAGATTCACCCACACATTATTAATAAGGATGAATATTTGTTGTTACATGAAGGTTTCTATATATTTTCAGGTGTTGGCAGGTCTGTACACCCCAGGAGACGGCCACATTGACCCTTACTCTCTCACCATGGCTCTGGCTGCTGGTGCTCGTATGTACGGTGCCCAAATCTACAACCCAGCCCCGGTTACCGCCCTCAACCCAACCGCTGACGGCAAGTGGGATGTCCAGACTCCTCATGGAACCATCCGCGCAAATCGCATCGTCAATGCAACAGGTTTGCACTTTCATATTCCAAATGCATGTACACCAGAGATGACGGATGTTTCTTTTGTCTTTGGTGTAGTTTCGGGGCAACGAGAACAAGGTTTTAGGTTTTGCATCCAAGTCTGCTTTAGCTACAGGGTATTTTTCAGAGGGTCTGTGAAAGACCTTAAACACACTGTATATGCATCCTGTAGTCCACACACTCAGGCATTCAAAACAGTCAAATGTCTAGTTTGTCAGGAGCAACTAGACATTTGACGACATCCTCTTGGATTTTGAGAAACACTGACATTTTTCACCATCTTCTGACATTTTATGGATCAAAGAACTAATTGATTAATCATGAAAATGATCGACAGATGAATCGATAATGATATTATAGTTTGTTGCAGCCCTAGTTGTTTCCAAGTTAGGAAGAACAGTTTTTTGATATTGTGGAACATGGAACTCCTTACCAAATACTATCCTGTTAGAGGTTACAGATGTCCTTATCGAGGAGTGAAGATTTTTCCCATAGGCTAGTTTCTTTAAGTGTATGTATAGGTGTTGTGAAAAATGTTTTAATGTATTGTATTGTCATATATGTTGTCAGTATAACATTTAAATGCTGTTTTGCATTCTTGGCCAGGTCTTCCTTGAAAGATAGATTAAATATTAATAGGCTTTTTCCTGGTTAAATAAAGGTTGAATAAAAATGTAAAAAAAACAATACAGACTTATCCCGAAGTTACTGCTCTATTAATCATGTTATCTGTGGACACTCTACAGCAGGAAACCTTTGGCCACACAGACCACTGCTTGCAGAGTTCAGGGAAATGAGCTTTTGGCTTGAACTGGGTCGTACCAGTTCTGGGGGGATTTTGTTGGCAAAGACTCCTTTCATCCTTGCTGCTGTTGCTTGTTTATCTGGCAACGTTAGGGGATTTGCTTTAGTCTCTCCTCAGTCTGTCCTCTTCTGTAGAGGATATTGTTTAACAGATAGCAATATTTAGGTCATACATATTTCTTCTTGGTCACCTTTTCTCTGCAGTTGCAGTCAGGTTAAAATGAATGAACTAACAAACAAATGGCAAATGAAACAGGAACTGCAGTACAACCCTAAACAAAACTGCCATTCATGGTTCAGTGCTTTATGCATGCATGCTTAAAATAGTGCTTTGACAGTCGCTGCAATGCAAAATCTTTGTCCCTATTTCAAATGTTCCTAGCAATAATTTGTGAAAAGCACTGTAAAGACCTTACAGATCTAATTTTCCACAGCTCATTCACATCTTGTTGCTCTACAGTTTCTCCCTGAGTGTGCACATTCTGTAGTCTGGTTGAAGCCAGTTGTGTTGTGGCTCCTGTTGGCCTTTTGCCTTCGCTGTGTCTGACAGCCAATCCAGACAGGCTGAACAGTTCAGATTTCATCCAATCTGGAAGCAGCAGCACATGCACACCTCTTGACATACAGCTCTTTTTAAGCTTTTTGCTGCTTTTTGTATCCAGGGACTGAAATGTCAAACTGATAGATATCAAACCTGTTTTTGCAGGACTTGCTGTCCCACTATAAGCTAATTTAACATTACTTTGGTCAGATATACCAATATTCAATAGTACAACCACAAACTTATACAGATTCATGGTCACAGTCCTATTGTATGTGGAGTTTTTGGGATTTAAAGACAGCAGATCTATGCTGTGTCTTTGTACGCTGCAGAAATAACCCCCATGGGAAAGCAGCTCTACTTCAAAATCTCGTCCTTGGAAATCCCACATAGGAAGGAAGAAAACATCTCCCAAGAAAACAATAGCAACCTCAGTCTTTTTTAAACGCATTGTGCTCACATTGCTGTTTAAAACCCATTAACCCTAAGTGGCTGTTTTGTTGAGCTTGCAACAGCAACCAGCAACCATCTTTAAATACTTCATCTCTTCCGTCTCTACTGCCGCCCCCACAGAGCCTTGTACAGAACCATAACCACTTATTTTTTCCAGCCAACATCTCCCTCCTCAACGTCTTATTTTCACAAATTCTGTTCATTGTTGAAATGCAAACCATGGCGCCGTCTGTAACTGTACCCCCCTTTACCAATAAGAGCCTAAATTAAGGTCAAAGGTCATGTTCCCTGGAATGTCAACCCATAGTCAACATATCAGCCTTGTGACCTGAGAGAGGAAGGCAATGTTTTGACCATTGTGTTCCACTGGATGTTTAACACTATTATTTATATAGATTTATTGTTACAGTATTTTTTTTTTTTATACAATGTAGGTCAGTTTGGTCGAGTCTGCATTTGTGCAAAGGCAGAAGCTGGATGTTTCAGTGCTGATTACATTTAGCTAACAATTTCATCTGTTTATCCATTACAGTTACAGCAGCTATTTATTTGAACTGTTTGTCCATTACTTTTAGCTAAGCTGACTCAATATGTGGATATATATATATTTCTTAATTTATATTTTATCAATTTAATTCAGCTTCTTCACACCTATTCCACGTACCCCATGGCAGTTGACTGCAGAAGTATCCCTTGGGGTATAAGTACCCCTTGTTGGGAATCACTGCTTTAGCCTGTGACCTTTTGAACACATTTCGGCCTCATTATTATAAGTTTAGATTCATAAAGAGAGAAACAAATGGAGTTTAACAGTGTTGATGGCTAAGGTGGACAAAGCAGAACTTGTTTCAAAGCTTGTCTAAATTCGGTGAGCTTGTTGACTTCATTTATAACTATTCCTGGGTAACCCAGTGAATCGGCCCTGTGTCCAGGCCTCTGAAAAACAAGCTCCTTTACAGCTCAGCTCCAGCTTAAACTGCCTCGGACCCTATCTGCTTGTTGTGTGTATGTATATGTGACAAAAACAGACCTAAAAGCACAGTGAAACTTACACAGATAGTCAGATCACCACAAACACATCTTCAAATGAATGCTGATGCTGTTCTAGATTTGCTGGATGAGCAACTGTTTGCTAACATGTTTGCCACAATCAGCTTTAAAGGGGTTAATATGTGAGTGTTGTGTTTAGCTTGTTTCCACTGTCCACAAGTCGCCGAAACTCAACTGTAGTGGGTCAAGTAATATTAAAGGTGATTAAATTAATCCTTAATTTGCTGAAGACCCCTTGGAGTCTTGAAGGACCCATGGTGGTCCCCAGGCCATATGTTGGACAAACCATTTCACAAGCTGTAACAGAATGCTGTCTCACAGTTGCTGATCGACATTCAGTCATCTGACTTTCATTTAATTCTGATGTCTGTATATCTTTGATGTATTTCACACAGATTGTAAATTAACTGCTGCTATGAAGCGAAATAATATGCTGTGTTCTCACAGACACGGCTGTTTCCTTTTCGAAAACACAATATGTTGGCAGTAAACTGAGGTGGTGATGGGGCAGTGGATGAGACGCATGTCTTTGGTGTGAGAGACCTGGGTTCGAATCCACTGTGACACACCAATGTGTCATCCCAACAGCAATCAATAAATCAAATGCTCTGACACAAAATGAAACAATATCTGGTATCAGTGGCTGTTACAGGA
This sequence comes from Micropterus dolomieu, assembly GCF_021292245.1. Taxonomy (NCBI): domain Eukaryota; kingdom Metazoa; phylum Chordata; class Actinopteri; order Centrarchiformes; family Centrarchidae; genus Micropterus; species Micropterus dolomieu. Next base: position 5,456,814 of record NC_060162.1, on the reverse strand, counting down.
CTGTAACAGGCACAGCAAGTGCAAAACATGTTTGGCGGTGTGGCTTTGGAAGGAGGCCTGAAGGGAAGGTGTGGGATTTTTTCAGTTGGATACTTTCAAAATCGGGCCGTCCCTTGCTAGTTTCTCCAACGTTACCTACCTCAGCTTGAACAGTTTGATCTGAGGCAGTCAGATTGTACATGCTTTTTTTTGCTCATTTTTATAAATGCCTGGACATTAAAACCAAACAGGAGAATCCTTGTAGTGATTACAAAAGGTGCACCTGTTCAAATACTTTCAATTTCTCTGTGGTTGACACCAAATTATCACTGTAGTATTTTCTCATTCACAAGTCTAGCCACATTTTATTTATGTATATGTTTTTCCATCTGTCTGGGCGCTGGTTGTCTATTTTTGTAGCTGGTTCTGTTTGTGCTTCTTTCTCAATGTTTGCATGGGTTTAATCTGGGAGATTTAAAAGATAGATTTTCTAAAGCATGTGCCCCGTCCTGTATATATTTTTTTACCTGCTGGTAAAAGGTTAAGGGTCAACTCAAAGTCCTGCACATTGTCAGTGTCCAGGAATCTGTTAGGAGTATATCTCAAAAGACAATGAAAGTAATTCAAAAACTGTTTGAAAGTCTGAAGACAGTCTGATTGGCAGCGGCTGTGGCTCAAGTGGGTCCTCCATTAATCATCTTGTTGAAAAATGCCGCATTAAGTGTATTTTGTTTACAAGGAAATAAATGTTCACTTTTCCTACCAAATGGTGAAAGAGGGGCGTAACTTACCTACTTACTTATAAACAGATTCATTCATCAAACTTTGTGTGTCCACCAGGAGACATAAACTCTGCATTATCGGTCTAACAAACACTGGAGACAATGGAAAACATGCTTTAAATAAAGACTGTAAACAGGGGAAAACAGCGACTGTGGCTCTGTCCAAAAGTTAAAAAATGTGACTTTATCTTGTTAGATGATTTAATACCATCACTGTTGGTTTTCAGGTTTCTGGGCCCGAGAGGTGGGCAAGATGATTGGGTTTGAACACCCCACCATCCCAGTGCATCACCAGTACGTAGTGACAGCAACGGTACCAGAGGTGAAGGCTCTGAAGAAGGAGCTGGCTGTCATCAGGGACCTGGAGGGCTCTTACTACCTACGTCAGGAAAGAGACGGCCTGTTGTTTGGCCCGTATGAAAAGATGGAAAAGATGGTGCTGCAGGAGTCCTGGGTCCGAGATGGAGTTCCTCCAGGTCTGTCTGCCATTTTTTAAAGTTTTTAGTTTTTATCTTTGACTTGGTAGTTTTCTGCATCACTTTGGTTTATATCTCTGCATCTTCCTCTCTGTCTGGCTGCTGCAGGTTTCGGTAAGGAGCTTTTTGAGTCGGACCTTGACAGGATAATGGAGCATGTTGAGATGGCCATGGACATGGTCCCTGTTCTAAAGAAAGCTGATATCATCAACATCGTGTCTGGACCAATCACATACACCCCTGACCTGCTGCCTATGGTCGGACCACACCAAGGAGTTCGCAACTACTGGACAGCCATTGGCTTTGGGTATGTGTGTGTGGGGTGTAGATTGGTTAGCACCTTAGTAGATAGTTTCTACCTTTGGACAAGAGGGCTAAATTATAATGTTCGACACTTTTCGGTTCACTATTTTCAGGTATGGAGTCATCCATGCTGGTGGTATTGGTAAGTTCCTGAGTGACTGGATCAGGAATGGAGAACCTCCTTACGACCTTATTGAATGTGACCCCAACCGCTACGGCAAATGGACAGATGTGCCTTTCATGTGTGCAAAAGCTCGGGAGTCCTACGGTTTCAACAATGTGGGTAAGAACAATACAAGACGATTACACATTCACCGGACGGGCTCTTCTGTACTATCATTAAACTCTTTGCTGTCTGCGCCTCTGACCGTCTTTCCAGTTGGTTACCCCAAGGAGGAGCGTTTCGCTGGTCGACCAACCAGCCGGACAAGCGGCGTTTACGAGCTGCTAAAGGACAAAGCATCCATGGGCTTTCACACTGGCTGGGATCAACCTCACTGGTTTTACAAACCTGGAGATGAGATTGGATACAAGTAAGGCATCTTTATAGCACAGCTGGAATGAAATATGACATTGCTGTACATTCTTTATACTGTATATACACTAGTATTGTCTTTGTTTTTTTTATTTTGCAAGATGCCTACCATAACTATCTTAGACCTGAACAATAGCAGTTAGTTTGTTTTGTAACTGGTTTTAATTTAATTGCTAACTGCTGTTGTAGTCCTCTAATTAGCAACACCACATCCACGTTCCATTTTATCAACACCCTCTCATCATTGTAGAGAAAGAAGGAAAATATATTGATGGCTCTTGAGTATTCATCTAATCTATATCAATGCAACAAAAGATGGAGATGCACGCTTGTCAGAATAAATGTTTGAGGACACAGTTTTCTCGGGTGGTATGCAGTTGAGCAGAAACACACATTCTCACACAGAGCACAGTTAGCGCAGACGAGCTCCCCACACATAATTTAACAGGACCTCCTAAAAGAAAAAGCATTTAGATATTTAGATACCACACTTATAGAAGAGGACAGCTGCTACCATTCAACAACACATACAGATAACTGTCGATCTCTAAACACGCACCATGACATTATATAAAAACCACGCAGTCGCAAATTTCCGGCAGGTCCGGCGAGTGTTTGGATTCCCGCCAAAACCACAAGTGTAGAATCCATCTGGCCCTCTCAAGAGCTGCATACTTGGCTCATATCTATGACATGGAGGTTTCTCATTGTACAAGTATAAAAGCTGCAGTCCTTCTCCTGTTATGCAACTTTCTTTCCCCAACGTTTTGCAATATTGTATTTTCAGGCACACTTTTGGCCTGGCCATAGGGATTATCGGTATGTTGGTCCATCACGTTGGTCCACACTTAGATATGTCGTTTGAGTTGAACAAGTAATGTAATTATGTCCTTCTGTAGAACAATGGACAGCATTCATTATACTTTAACATCAGTTGTGCATTATGCAATAAAGCTAATAAAAAAGAACCAGTAAATGACAACATACCCACATATAAAGGGATCATTGATTTTGTGCTGTGCTCAGGCCCAGTTTCCGACGCACCAACTGGTTTGGACCAGTTGGCAGAGAGTGCAAGCTGGTGATGGAGAAGGTGGGAGTGATCGACCTGACGCCCTTTGGCAAGTTCGTAGTGAAGGGGAAGGACTCACACAAGCTGCTGGACCGCCTGTTTGCTAACACCATGCCAAAGGTAGAGCACACGTACACTTCATTAACATCCGTGTGAGTTGTTTGCCTGCTGTAGCTGTAAATGTGTAGTGAAAAGTAAATAGGGTTGGCATGTATGATAGCAAAAATTATACACAAGTGGCCATATTCTCATCATACATCATCTGACAGCTCATCTTTTAAAAGTGGTTAAGGCTACATGCCTCTCTCTAACTCAGTGTCCTTTGACCTGTGTGTTTTCAGGTGGGCCTGACTAATATCAGCCACATGTTGACGCCCACTGGAAGAGTTTTTGCTGAGGTTACCATCACCCAGGTGGCACCAGGAGAATTCTTGCTCATCACAGGCTCGGGCTCAGAGGGACATGACCTCAGGTGAAACTCTTTGCACAAGGCTTGATCTCACTGAAGTTAATCAGGCTTACAGGAGCTAACTTATATTTGTTTGCTTTCATACTCCTACATGATACCTGCTTTGAAAAAAGAACATTTTCATAACATACATTGCTAATAATAATAATGTGAAAGGGGTTGCAGTGATGAATGTACAGCTTTAAGAAGCTTTTTAGCGAGTTTCTGCTCATTGTATGGCCCACAACGTTACTGTGTTGGTTTCTCAGTATAATTTTCAGCTGCAGCAGGCAGCTGTTTTCAAAGAGAAAGCTGTACACTGTACACTACCTGAGGGTTTTACTACAAGATTACTGGGTTAACGTAAGCGTGAGCCTAAAACCAGATTTGTTATTGTCACAAAAGTGTTTTCAGTTTTCTTAACGGCATTATGTTTTGATTTTTCCCACCTTGTGGTGCTCATAACAGAATTTTAAGCTCTGTGATTGGATGTTTCTTAGCGAAATGCACCTTGGGAGTCGTAGTTATCATCATAGATGATGCATTTATGGACCTATTGACTTTTTAACAAGAAACCAGATATCTTCTGACACAGTTTTTCATCTTTTGTGCTGATGAGTCCACTATGAGAGTTTCACGGTGATCCAAAGTGTCATATTGTTTATAGAGGAAAAGAATTAAACTTTTACTTTTGGTACCAGGGGCCCCCGGGTTATGATTCAGTTATACTGTCATAATTATTGAAGTACCACCAGTGCGCTTCTATAGAAAAACAGCACCTCTCATACTGCTACTCTATGAATTGTGGTCATTTTAGTTTTAGGAGGCTACTCAGAAGCTTTCTGAAAAAAAATACACTCTAAGGAAAGTTTTCATGCAGCTTTTTCATGCATCTTAACAGAATGGCACAGTTAACCAGGGCCCCGTGAACAAAACTGCGCACACACATTATAAACAACTGTGTAAAAATATTTATGTGTTTATTTTGCAGGGTACACTGAGTACATGATGTTAACAGAGAAGCAAAACACTCCTCAGTTCTTAGTCACACACACCCTGGCTAGAGTTGAGTCTCAAGCTGCGCTGAATAAAACTCTCTCTCAGTCTGTTTTAACCTAAAACCTTTCAGCAGCTGTTAACACAACGCCCCTACATTTGCTCCAATTGGGACGCAGCACATTAAATCCCTCCCTGTAACCAACTCTCTGCCACAACAGGAGGGAGGCAGGTAAAGTTTTAGGCTACATAGTGACCTCTCATGGTGACGAAAGCTGACTACAGATGATTGGTTCAAGGAGGTCGCATCAGCCTTTGAAACTCATCACATCACATGTGGCTGAGATTTGGCAATATGTGAAATATATATTTGAAATCCTACATTGTTTACATTCATGTTAACTAGCTAGCAGTGTTGTTCTTCCCTTCCTTTGTTTACACATATCTGTTTAGCAGCATATCTTGGCATGTTATTGCCACCTGTTCATCAGAGAATAGGACTTACTAGAAATTAAAAACTCCACAGGGAACCTTTAACCAAAATATTTAGTACATTTGTCACTCAGGCAAATGAGCTAAAATGTGTCTAATGAATAATATGCAGAGATACAGAAATTAAATTAGAATCTCCTTTTCGCATGCTGAGTTTTCTCTGTGTATTTGAACTCAGGTGGATAGAGGCAGAAGCTGCGGACGGTGGATACGATGTAGACATCAGCAACGTAACAGAAGATTTAGGCGTGTTGGGCATTGCAGGACCAAACTCCCGCAAAGTTCTTCAGAAACTGACAGATGAGGATTTGAGTGATGCCGGATTCAAATTTCTCCATTGCAAGTCCATACATTTGGCTGGCGTTCCTGTCCGGGCTATTAGGATCTCCTACACAGGTACTGCACAACCTGTTTGCTTTAACCAATTATTTTGTCTAACAGTTTGTTCGTCCTTTGTTGGTCAAATGAAAATATTCTACCAGAAGAGCAAAAGACATTCACCCGAACACTGAATAAAAGATGTTACAACAATAAAGAAGAATGCCCCACCAGCTCCTTCACTGATTTCCTGTGTTGAGCTGGAAATACAGCTTCCTTGGTCTTGTCAGCATTGAGCTGTACTGTCTCCTATAATCACGTTCCTCTCCATCAGTGATGCAAAAATGTTGATCTCAATGTTGAAACAAGAAAGATTAATGCAGCCAGATAAAGAAGTGAAATCATCTAATGCTAAAAGAAAAAATTCCCATGGTAAGTTACTCAGATATTTTTGATACACTAATTTATATTTACAATTTTCTAATTCAAAATTATGACTTACTATCTCAATTTCAATGAGTGTTTTTCATTTTTGTAGAATTGCAACAATAAGCTGATTATTCGATTCGTCGATCGACAGAAAATTATTTTAATATTTGATTTATTGTTTATAGAATTTTTCAAGCAAAACCTGTCAAATGTTCGATAGTTTCAGGTTCTCACATGACAGTTTGCTGCTTTTCCTTTTTGTTCGAGAGTATATAGAGTATCTATGGGGTTTAGACTGGTGGTCTGACAAAACAGGTCATTTGAAGACGTCACCTGTAGGCTGCAATTGCAATGGGCATTTTTCACTGTATTTTGATGTTTTATAGACCAAACAATTAAGAGAGAAAATAATCTGCAGATTAATAGATAATGAAAATAATGGTTAGTTGGGACTTTTGTATTTTTGTATAACTTATCTATTTTCTTCTTTTCCTTGCAAGAACGTGCTTCCATAAATGTCAGATTATTATACTATATAGATTATTATATAGACAAATTCTCCTGTTTCAGTGTGATCTCTGGTCAGCTCGGTCAGACTCGCAGGTCAAAGTTCACTCTTAATTGTGTTTCTATGGTTGTCTGTTTCTATGTGGTGATATTATATATGAATGTGTGTTTAGGTGAACTTGGTTGGGAGTTGTACATGGACCAGAAGAACATGGCAGCTGTGTACCAGGCCATGATGGAAGCAGGAAAAGACGAAGGCATCGACAATTTCGGGACCTACGCCATGTCCTCCCTCAGACTGGAAAAGGGCTTCAGAGGCTGGGGAGCTGAGGTACACACATAGACAAAGACACATACACAAGGGATTTAAAGGAATAATTCGTCATTTTGAGAAATATGCTTATTTACTTTATTGCTGAGAGATAGATAACAAGATAGACACCAATCTCACTTCTGTCTGTCAAATATGAAGCTACAGCCAACAGCTCGTTAGCTTAGCTTAACGACTGTAAGCAGAGGGAAACAGCTAGCTTGGATCTGTCCAAACAGGGAAAAGATCCATAAATAAGTGAAAATGCTCAAAATGTCTATTTCTTTGCTGTCAGGAAGTCACGGCACCCAGTAAAGAAATAGTCTGGCACATAACCTGTAGAATTACAACTTTCTTTGTTAAACAAACGAGATGCAGCATGTTCATTAGTGAGCTTTAGAGGTGCTGATTGGCAGATTTTGGTACCTTTGTACAGAGTCAGGCTAGTTGTTTTCTCCTGTTTCCAGTCTTTATGCTAAGCTAAGCTAAGCTAACCGGCTGTAGCTTCATATTTGCTGTGCAGACATGAGAGTGGTACCGATCTTCTGATCTAAACTCTGGCCAAGAAAGAAAATAATGTTGAACTCTTCATTTAAGTAGCAAAGGTTTATGCCCTTTTTGCTGATTAACCTCTCGCTCTTTACAGATGAACTGTGACACCAACCCTCTGGAGGCTGGATTGGATTATTTCATCAAACTGAACAAGGTAACCATCTGTTTCATTTTTAGTTGTGCATTTCTTTTATCCTACATTAAGTGGCTAAATTGTAGTTTCCATGATAGACTTTACTTGGGTGGATTGCCCAGGTATATTTGGCGGCACATTTTATCATTTTGCCGAGAAGCACAGAGCTTGATGTTATCTATTATGTAAAGACACTGTTACAGTAGTCGAGTCGACTGAAGATAAATGCATGGAAAATTTTTTCCAGGACTTGCTGAGACGTTAGTCCTTTAATCCTTGATATATTCTTCAGGTGATAGTAGGCTGACTTTGTAATTGTCTTAATGTGGCTCCTGAAATTCAGGTCTGAGTCCATGACTACACCAAGATTTCTGGCTTGATTTGTGGTTCTTAACATTACAGATTGAAGTCGAGCAATGACTTTCAATCGTTCCTCCCTGGCCCCAAAAACAATAACTTCAGTTTTATCTTTGTTTAATTGAAGAAAATTCTGGCACATCCAACCGTTGTCCTGTTCAATACAGTTACTCAGCTCCATGGTGAAATGGTTATGTAAAGCTGTGTGTCATCTGCATAATTATGGTAACATATTTTGTTGTGACATCTTTTTGCATTGGAGGGAGTCATTAAATAAAATGGCATCGCCACCTCCTGTCTTATGAACTCTAGCTTCACTCATAAAACTGAAGTTGGGAGGGGTAGACTTGATAAGGACAGCTGCACTGTTATCTTGGTCCAACCAAGATTGTGACGATTATAAAATCATTGATTAAAAATGTTTTTTTAAAATGTAGTGATGTGTCCTTCCGTATCGAGGCTTCGAAGCGCGTGTCGAGTAATCTAGGGTGAATTTTTTTTGAAGCGTGTATTGAGGCTTGTGTCACGAACCACGTGACTGATTCAAGAAATGGTTCGCGGGTTTGCCGTATGATTCAAAAGGAGCAGCAAAATGCAATGGGCCTCCTTAACATTAGTTGACTTTTGAACTTGTCATTAAACCGAATTGACCACAATTAGATTGTATCTACCATTTATTTTAAATGACTACATGATGAAAAAAATTTATCTTATATATCTTATATATAAGATAAATTATATATCTTATATCATATTTAACTTATATCAGAATTGCTTTGATCAAACAACTTCAAAAATTGTGATGAAAGGAGATTTTTAGTTGAATAAGACTAGCGGCAGCAAGAAAGTGTTGATGGTGTTTTTTTGACATTTTGTGGGGTTTTTAAGAATTCAACTGGGGGAATCTCACCCCATATTATTGTAATAATTATTTTCAAAAGCAGGTGAAATCATCTCCAAAAAAAGAAACCGCCTGAAGCCCAGCACTGTGGAAAAGTTATTTCCAAATAGAAATTAATAAAATGTTGTCTCTATTATCTAAAGCAGGGTTATTCAATTAGATTTCAAAGAGGTCTAGTTAGAGAAAATTTCCTGAAGCAAAGGTCCGGAACATCAAAACGACGAACGTTATCATTCAGTACTATAACCTATAGTTGTATCAACACATGTTTTTAGTCAACAACGGACTGTCAAATCAAATAATATTTGATTCACCAAACTGGAAGGATAATAAATAATAACTATTCAAATAATAAATTCTAAATTTAAGTAAACAAAATTAAAGTGCCTAATTTTTAGATAAAATGTAATAAAAAGTGTAGCTTGAAGTGATGAAGTGTAGTCTTAACCAATTTTATAATAAACACTCAACACATCATAACAAATGAACAGCTGTAATGCCTCCTCTTCTCTTTCATTTCCTCTTACAGAGCTACCACTTTCCTACTTTCTGTTGATCAGTGAGAAACGTGAGCTCCAGCTAGCATATTGGAGATCTATGAGATATTCTGGTTTTGAACTGCCCGTGGGAGGAATGTACATTTAAAAATCTGTACATTCTTCATTAAAAG
>NC_060162.1:5440308-5447454 GCF_021292245.1 Micropterus dolomieu | reverse complement strand
CAAAACGACGAACTTGCGTTATCATTCAGTACTATAACCTATAGTTGTATCAACACATGTTTTTAGTCAACAACGGACTGTCAAATCAAATAATATTTGATTCACCAAACTGGAAGGATAATAAATAATAACTATTCAAATAATAAATTCTAAATTTAAGTAAACAAAATTAAAGTGCCTAATTTTTAGATAAAATGTAATAAAAAGTGTAGCTTGAAGTGATGAAGTGTAGTCTTAACCAATTTTATAATAAACACTCAACACATCATAACAAATGAACAGCTGTAATGCCTCCTCTTCTCTTTCATTTCCTCTTACAGAGCTACCACTTTCCTACTTTCTGTTGATCAGTGAGAAACGTGAGCTCCAGCTAGCATATTGGAGATCTATGAGATATTCTGGTTTTGAACTGCCCGTGGGAGGAATGTACATTTAAAAATCTGTACATTCTTCATTAAAAGTCATGTGAAATCTCTTTTATCTTTCGTCTCCTCAATTCGGGTGTGTTTCCAAAACGTCTCTGGTGAATCTCGCGGACTCGACTCGCAAGCATCGGTATGCACAGATTTGATTGGCCGAGCAGCGTCACATGAGACGATTGGAGCACATGCGATTGGTCTGTGAGTTTCCTGGTCCTCTAAACCAGTACAGCAAATGCTAGAAAAGCTGCGCGGGTTAAAATAGAAACGCTCCGTCACGAGGTAGTAAGTCTCAATAATAAATGGGCTGTAGGTCGGCGGTCTGGAGAGGACGGCGGCTGGGTCCGGATCCGGACCGCGGTCCGCCTATTAGTGACCTCTGATCTAAAGTCACAAACCAAGTCAACATATATCACTTGTTTCCACTTTCCCTTTTGACCCTGCCATTGTATCCTAAAGACACCATATTAATAAGTTTATCATTTATATATTGGCATCACAAATATCATTCATTCATTTATTCAATTCAAAGCTTCACACACGGATGCCATGCTGCCATTATAATCACTCTGCCTGTTTTACATTTATTGTCCACTTGATGGCACACTAGAGCAAATGAAGCACCATGAAGCTTCGGCCCACAAGTGAACCAATTGGATGGAAAGCTTCAATGCTTCATGAAGCTTCATCTCGCCATCATTGGTTTAGTTTTGATAAGCTACGTCATTAACAAGCCTCCTCCATATGTGTCGCATCTGCTGCTATAAAAACAAATCGTGGATAGAAAAATCCAAAAGAGGAGTTCTGTGTCTTTATAAAACATACTGTTGATGGAGAAAGTCAGCAGAGCAGACGAATTCATGGAGAGAGAGGAAGAGGCAGAGCAAGCTGCTGTGTTTGCAGCAGAGCTGTAGGTGTGTGTGAGTGTGGGGACAAGAGAACTGAAGGGAAAGGAAGCAAATTCAGTTAGTGAGTAAACACTAAAATAAAGGTGACGAATGAAGTAAAATGAAAATGGTGAAATAAGAAATATCCAAGGCTACTTGAAATAGTAATATACCCCACTAACCCCAACACTGACTGAACTCTGCTGCCCAGGTAGACTTTCATTCTGTTGGAAACACTGTCTATGTTGTAACTGAATATGTTCTGAATAAACACTGTTTGTTTCTGTGTTTGTTCAGCCTGCTGACTTTATTGGCAAAGCAGCCCTTCAGGAGATTAAAGCCAAGGGCCTGAAGAGGAAGCTTTCCTACATCACCCTCGATACGGATAATATCGACGCCGAAGGCAATGAGACCGTATGGCACAACGGCAAGGTTAGCCACTGCTGACAGCCTTACTGATGCTGTCCAGTGATCAAACAGTTTTATTTGGTTATTTTATGGTCATTCTCTCTCATCAGGTGGTCGGCAACACGACATCCGGAGCCTACAGCTACAGCACCGAGCAGAGCCTGGCGTTTGCCTACCTGCCTCTGGACCTGTGCTCTGTGGGCCAGAAGGTGGAAGTAGAGCTGTTGGGGAGGAAATACCCCGCCATGGTAATCCAGGAGCCCTTAGTCCTCACTGAACCTACACGGACTCGGCTGCAGAAGAAAGCAAAGGGCAAAGCATAAGCACAAACTGTCCTCGAATCAGTTTCTCACCTGCTAATGAAGAACAACTGTACTGTGATATGTGAATGACACCCTTTTATATAGACAAAAAAAAACATGTGTGGTCCTTGTACTGTACTGTTTGTGTCTGGAATTAAGTGGGCAGTTTAGGAAAAAAGAGGTTCTTATTGTGTTGTCTCTTGATGAAGGGGCAGCTGAAAAAAGTTTAATCATGATGTAGTGCATCTTATGGGGAAATAATAACTGCTGATGTTCTAGCTCACAATGTCTTACAGTGTTGAAAGAGTAATTGACTTTAATTGCCAAGAATGGATGATAATATTTTACAGATGAACAGTTAAACCTTTTTTGGTGAAGAATGTTTAATTCAATGGAAAATGCCCTTTTGCGTTTATTTGAAATTCAAAATATTATGCCACTGCATTTTTAGTCTTAACACCAATAACCAAAAGAAACAATGCTCGCAAACTTGTACAAAGATTGTTTTATAAATCTGTTCCTTTCTTCATTTTTCCTTTGTCTGACTTATTTTAGCCTCAAGGACCAAAAATAAAACCACTGTCTGGAAATCATCACATGAGAATGAATAAAATCAAACTTGGCCACGACGTATGGAGCCCCTGAATGTTCAATGAATAAATATAAAATAAATTATCACATGAACAAATTGTGTAGAAGTAATAAATGACACTAATTTAGGGAAAATTTTGACTTTTTATTTCATAATAGAATTTTTTATATCAAAATGCCATTTTACCTATTTGAATAACATTACTCAGCAAGAACCACTTGTACAAACTAACGTCCACACAGCAGCGACCCGTGCAGTCACACGTTACGGAGGTCACATTAAATGGTAAAACTAAAACACCTACACCCATACTATACAGTATACATAGACTATAGAGTATATAGTATACTGAATGTAATTTACATACACTATACAATAATAATACAATACTATTAAATACATTTCATAGAAATAGTATATAATGTAGTAATATAATAATAGTAATATAATGCAATGTAAAATAGTGGTCATCTTCATATTGTTCTCTTGATCAATCACTTTCCAGAGACCAAGGTGACATATTTGAATTCATTATTTTCAGCCCAAACCCCAAAGATAATCAATTTAAAGTGACGTAAAACAGATAAAAGCAGGAAATGAACTCATTTAAAAAGCTCTTAGGGTTTTCTGTATGTAGGTTAGAAATGATACAGTATTGTATGTGCTTTATTTAACTGTAGTATTTATCCAGACAATATGTTAGTACTTTAAATATGTCTACTATTTGCTTGGTGTCTGGGCCACTATATGCAGTCTTGAGATTTTCACTTATCTGCATTATTTCCTAAGATTGTACTTTTAGTGTTTTGTGAATAAACCAACTGAACATCTAAGAATAGCCTATAATAAATAATAAATGTCGATATGTACAGTATTAAAAAGTATTAACAGAAATAATCAATCAAATTAATAATTGCCGATAAATATCCTGTCAATCGACTGATTAAATAATTGACTTGTTTCATCTGTAATCCAAATTATTGAAGTTACCAGCAGGTTTATTTATTATATTTATCATAAACATAGTTACCTTACTGGGCTTCCATACATTCACGTGATTGGCTGTTTGCCCAGTCATCTGATTGGCTGCTGCAGCCGAGGCAGCGTTTTCAATCTACAGAATAAGGAAGTGACAGAGAGACGCGGATGTAATTTTATAATTAAATAATGCATTTATGATGTTGTTAGGATGAAAACATGAAGTTAGGACAACCAGTTAGCTAACGTTAAGCTTTACATCAGTCATGTTTGTCCTAACGTTACTTCTACCGCTAAACGCAACCGGACGGACTTCCTTGTTTACTTTCTGACAAACCTGAAAAGAAACCAACGATGGAAAACAGACAGTCGGTTTATTCATTTATTACAGCGACGATTCTTATAAGCGTCCCTGTGGTTTCAGGGGCCCAGCAGCCTCACATCGTGTTCGTCCTGGGGGATGACTTTGGCTGGTATGATGTCGGCTACCACAGGTCAGAGATCAGCACCCCGTACCTGGACAAGCTGTCTGCCGGAGGAGTCCGCCTGGAGAACTACTATGTTCAGCCTCTGTGTACCCCCTCCAGGAACCAGCTCATGACCGGGAGGTACCAGGTGAGATCCACGTCCTGCTGCATGTAATGTACTAACGTTACATTAAGTAACTTGTACATAAGTAGTATCTTGAGACACTTGAACTTTACTTGTGTATTAACATTTTCTTCTACTCCAGTTCAGAGGCAAATATTGCACTTTTTAATCCACTACATTTATTTAATAACTTTAGAAACGTAGCAGATTAAGATTAAGAAATAAATCATGCATCATTTATTTTACTGATCTATTGGTGAAATTTACAAGCTACCCGGCAGCGTATAAAATAAAAAATAAGCTCCAACTTTACCTGCTGTAACTTTAAAATAATGTACATTGTAGTGTAATTTAAGGACTGAAGGTAGTATGGATAAGAAAATTGTACAGTTAATTATGTCATTAATAACTCAAGGGTGCAGTTTTGAATGTAACCCATGCTGTAAAATAAATTAAAGGTACTAAGAAGGCATAACCTCATTGAGCAGATCTTATTTAATTCTCTTCTAAACACTTTTCAACCAAAGATGAGATAAAAAAAAATAAACCCCTTCTAACATACTTCAGTTCATTCATATAATTTCATAAAAATAAAGAAAACATTTCATCAAAACAAAGAGCTTAAATGTCCCATTGCTTATTCTGATGTATTCCTCAGTTATAGTCTCTCAAACAATTGTCAGTTGACCAAATGACCCAAATGTGTTGAACAGGATATTTTTTGTCTTCAAATGTGAATTTTGCATTTTTCATCGACTCTTCAGTCAATATAAAGAGACATTACAGATTATAGTTGTTGCCTTTTCCTACACATGCAACCACATCCATTTACCCTGGGCAGAGAAAAACATTTATTTGTCTTGCTAAATTTGTTAATCATTCATAGCAATAAACATAAAATATATAAATATTAAAAAGTTAAATTGACAAGATCTAAAAAGAATATGTGCAGTTTGTGCAGAGATACGCAAAATATTTACATCAGATTTTTACATGTGCAAAACATTCAAGTAATGTTGTGAGAAAAGGAGCTGTGTTGTCGTGATTTTCATTTACTCTGAATGTGAAGTTAATCATTACAAACGTCATTCTTAAGGAGCCGCCACAGCATCATGGTGACAAGTAAACTCCAGGACACGACTTTGGGTTTGTACACTTCTGCGTGTTTAGAAGAACTTTCCAAGGGGAAAAAAATCTAATTTGAACACTGGTGGAAAGTAGACGATGACAAATATTGCCTCATTTCAGGACGTTTATTTTGATCCTTTTGTTTGCATCACTGTCAGCACAGACAGCGGTACCGCCTTTTGCTACTCTTTCATCTTTCTGTATTTGTGCTATTTTGAACACAATACCTATTTATTCCATTTTAACCTTGTCCTCATCAGATCCACACAGGCATGCAGCACCAGATCATCTGGCCCTGTCAGCCGTACTGTGTGCCTCTGGAGGAGAAACTGCTGCCCCAGCTGATGAAGGAGGCGGGCTACGCCACACACATGGTGGGCAAGTGGCACCTGGGCATGTACAAGAAGGACTGCCTGCCCACACGCCGGGGCTTTGACTCTTACTTTGGTATATTTCATTAAGAATAAAGCCTTAAATGTAACTCTGCTACTCTCCTGGATGTAGTTTTATTCCTAGCATTACATTTCTGTTTTGATTAATTCCTTCCTTCTGGCCACTGTGTGCTCCAGGCTACCTGACAGGCAGCGAGGATTACTACACTCATGTCCGTTGTAATCCCATCACCGCTCTGAACCTGACTCGCTGTGTGTTGGACCTACGGGAAGGAGAGGAGGTTGCAACCGGATACAAAGGACATTATTCCACTGAGCTGTTCAGCCAGAGGGCCATCAGCGTCATTGAAAAACACGACTCTAACAAGGTGGGACACACACAGAGTCACAATGTAGAGCACTAAACCATTTAAATCATCTAATGAAAAAAAAAAACCTTACTGTACACGACCTGCTCAGCAGAAGACAGACACAGTTACCAGCTGGTGAACAAAGTGGAGCATTTATCAGCTAGAGAGCCAAATATTTTCCTCTGGAGTTTGTAGAGACCAAAAACAAAGATAAAAGAGAGTGAATATTGCACTTAGATTTCATTATGGTGGACACAAACTCCGAATGAATGATAATGATGCTCCGTAACTGAATGCGTAAATAAGTTCAGCATATCTTAAAAGGTGGTAGGATGTCAATCTTTTGTTCACAATTAGTTTTTGATATATAAGTGGCCAAAGTCAAATCGATTCATTTATACAGACCCATATATCTAATAACATATTTACCTCAGGGGGGTTTTAGAAGAAGAAATTGCATTACTCATCCAAATAAAAATAGTTGAATTCCTTGATAAAACTAGTTTCTTCTGGTGGAAAATGTTAGCTAACCTTTCTGACTTTAAACAAGTGTTAGGACCGGGCTCATTAAGGTGGGTAGTAACAAATGATTGGTATTGGGGATGAGGTGGAATATGACAACTGGAAGGTTTTGGTTAAAGTTAGGTGTTCAATTAACCAAGGAGAGCACTTGCAGAAAGAGGCTATACAGGTGCTGACAAACAACCGATACACAAAATGAAACAAAAGAGGGTCTTGTCCAAAGACAGTTACAGTGGGGGAAATAAGTATTTGACCCCTTGCTGATTTTGCAGGTTTGCCCACTTACAAAGAATGCAACGATCTATAATTTTAATCATATGTACATTCTAACAGTGAAAGACAGAATCCCAAAGAAAATTCCAGAAAATCACATCATATGAATTTATAAAAATTGATGACCATCTGATGAGGAAAAACAAGTATTTGACCCCCTACCAAACAGCAAGTATTCTGGCTCCTACAAGCCAGTTAGTCTTTCTTTAAGACACAGCCCCAATCCCAACCAATTATCTACATCAAATACACCTGCCTCACCTCGTTACCTGTATAAAAGACACCTGTCAACACCCAAACAACC
>NC_060162.1:5404065-5440208 GCF_021292245.1 Micropterus dolomieu | reverse complement strand
GAGGATGGGTGTTTCAGCACGACAACGACCCTAAGCACACCGCCAAAGCAACAAAAGAGTGGCTGAAGAAGAAGCACATCAAGGTTCTGGAGTGGCCTAGCCAGTCTCCAGACCTGAATCCAATTGAAAATCTTTGGAGGGAGCTTAAAATTCGAGTTGCCAGGCGACAACCTCGGAACCTGAATGATTTGGAGGCTGTCTGCAGGGAGGAGTGGGCCAACATCCCTGCCGAAATGTGCACAAACCTTGTCACCAACTATAAAAACCGTTTGACATCTGTGCTGGCCAATAATGGCTTTTCTACAAAATATTAACATGCTGTTTGTCCAGGGGGTCAAATACTTGTTTTTCCTCATCAGATGGTTATCAATTTTTATAAATTCATATGATGTGATTTTCTGGAATTTTCTTTGGGATTCTGTCTTTCACTGTTAGAATGTACATTTGATTAAAATTATAGATCGTTGCATTCTTTGTAAGTGGGCAAACCTGCAAAATCAGCAAGGGGTCAAATACTTATTTCCCCCACTGTACGTAACTCTAGGCTCAAAAATACAATAAAGAACGAAAAGAGGTCAGCACCCATAAGTTTACAAAATACAACGGAAGAAAACAAACTAGCATTTATTCAGCAAATGTAGACGTCTTAAACTAAAGAGTGTCCAACTCTTAGTACACTATATCAAACTGGGCAATTTACAAAGGTTCCAAAAGCACTGACTGAAGCCACTCAGACAGGCAACAGACTAATACTAAACAATACTAAGAAATATAAACATGCAAAATACTCTCTAAACTAGTAACAATAATTTAATATATCACAGAAAATAAACACATTTACTTAATTATTCAAGAACATTTTACTGATAGTATTTGTGTATCTTTCACAGGATTTTGAAAAGAGGACTCTGTCTTGAAAAGGAGTATTTTTGATTGTTGTATTTGCCAACATCACTGCTGTTTTCAACCACAAGTCACAGACTTGAGTCTTCACATGTTGTTCTCTTTATCTTTCAGCCACTCTTCCTCTATGTGGCGTTGCAAGCAGTCCATTCACCCCTGCAGGTTCCAGAGCGCTACATGGCCCCCTACAGTTTCATCAAAGACCCCCATCGCCGGCTGTATGCTGGCATGGTGTCGGCCATGGACGAGGCCGTGGGCAACATCACTCTAGCTTTGCAGCGGGGGGGACTCTGGGACAACACGATCCTAGTGTTCTCAACAGGTATGTGTTCGTTCTGAGACGCTGGATTAACAAGAGACAAACCTCATTATTATTTCACAAACTAACAGTTACAGCTTCCTAAATTAAAAGCCCCTGCTGAAATCAGATTGTTGTGTAGTGCGAGATGTTTTGTGTACAAAACCAATAGGACATTCTGACCACAGGGTGGCACTAGAGGAAAGGTCATGATTACTAATTAATAATTTTTTCACATCAAAGTTCATTGTAATCAAACTATTGCTGTTCAGAATGTCTGTATACCAAAACTATAAACTCAGTATTTAATTAAAGTGATTAGAAATCTTCCTCAGGGAAAACACGTAATCACAAAACTTTTTTTGAAACAGATTGGTCAGGTGTGTACTCCAGAATAACTGTTAATAAACTAAACCCCTTTTTATTTATTTTGTTTTTTTATAATGTTATTTTAATTTTTCCAAATATCTATCTCAACCCACATCATATACACTGCATAAACCACACACAATCTAAACAATGACCACAACATCAAACTGTCAGGGTCGAGGGTGCGCAAAGCAGGAGGGAGCCCAAATGCACGACACTGAGAGCTGAGATACAGTTCCAGGCTTTTTAATCCAGGCAAGACAAAACTCACAGTGGACATTGGCAATAGCTGAAAACATTAGGTGAATAACATGTGGTGTACTGGAGAAGAGTTGTGCAGCGTGTTTCTGCACCTTGTGTGTGTGTGTGTTTGCTCCCAAAGTCAAAAACATTTCACGCCAATCATCATCAGCAGTTGTCGAGATATTTCAGTCTGACCGAAGTAGTGGAACAATAGACATTTACATCCATAGAGCCAAGTCACTAGCTGGAAGGTTTTTAACCAAACACTGTGCACTAATTATTAGGAATAAACATGTTGTGTTTAACTGAGCTTAGAGTGAAAGTTACATGTCAGTAGCTTAACATTCAATACTAGCATTCTACACACTAATGATTCAGTAATGTTGAGACACTAACTAAAAATATACCATCTTCTGTAGAATCCTGTGGCAAGTTTTGAAGCACTGGATCATGTTACTACAGCAAAGCTAACTTCTACCATTAAATTACACACACAGATATGATAATCAGGTGACTGCCTCTGGGAACGCTAATGTATTTTCCACAGCTTTTTTTTTTTTAACCATGTGACTCTTTTAAATTGTGCCAGAATGGAAACCAAATCAGTGAGTGCTAAGTAAGGAGCAATTACATTTTACGTCCGCAGACCACATTTTCTTTGCGCATCAAAGCCAGTTTTCCAGGGTTGAGAGGAGTTCAGGTGACGGGTTTATTGAATTAAAGCATCAGAGGGTCAGATGACGCATTTTATTACACAACAAGGTCAAAAGGGAGGCACATGAAACAGATACCTTGTTTGCAACATCTCTTAGCTAGGATTTTCAGTCATGCTTCCATTCTTCAGCCTTGACTACTGCAGTGTCTTCCTAGTGGGTCTTTCAGCTTATGGAAAGGAAGGGGTGAGTGGTGACTGATGGTGTTGGAATAATAAGAATCTTTTTTTCCTCCTGAAATCTCTATTGCAAAAAGAGAAATAAAGTATACATGGGACATAAAGAAGTATACAGAACTTTGATTCGTGTTTTGCACGTTTTGCTAGCATGTAACATGTAATATGGTTGTAACAGTTGGTTTGCTGTCCATGTAGAGTGACCTCGATGTCTGCGTGTTGTTTATAAGACATCTTTGTAGTAGCATCCATGTTGATTCCAAATTTCGACTTAACAGCACATTGAAATCGGAAGAACGACTTTAAAACTCAGGAAATGGGACCATCCGAGGAGCACGTGAATGCACCGTGAGCCACTGCTTGGAATTCACAACCCTCACCCCTAGATGTCACTAAAGAGTACACACTTAACCTTTAGCTCTTACTTCTTTCCCTAGGTAGTTACCACATTGATGCTGTACCTGCTAATAGCTCTTACTAGTATTTATTGTCACTCACAGATCTCTTACTGTATTGATGCTGTATTGGTGATTGTATGTTGTTCCTCAAATGTAAGTCGCTTTGGATAAAATGCCAAATGAGTAAATGTAAATGTAAATTTTCCACCAAATCAGGGCTGCTGACACTGAAAATAGCTTTTTTTATTCTCTGCATGTCCACTAGAGAGCAGTGCTTAGTTGTATTTGTTCTAACAGTTTTTTTTGTTTTTTTTTGTCAGGATCACTATCAAGCAGGATGCGCAGATTTACAGACAGATATCAGGAAAATCTAATGGAAAACTTTAGTTGGCCCATCTCTTCATACAACCCCTGGAGTCTGTCAAACCTTAAGAAATATCCATCATATAGACTTTTTGATGAGGGCGCGCAGCATCATCTAAACATGTGCCTGTTGTAGGGTTTCCACATGTGGACTTTCTAATGAATTACATCTGAAGTAGGTAACTGCTTTGAGGGTTATTTTTAGTTTGTTTTTTTAAAGGGTAATTAGAAGACAGGAACAATGCTATGAAAGTAAAGTGTGAGGTTTTTTATGCCTGTGGTGGGTTGCGGTAGGTGGCCTGTTTTCATTGTTCTTCCACACATTTGGTTCTGGCTCTTGACTCGAAGGGTTCAGCCAGCCATATGCCGAGCAGACACTGACTCTGCTGATATGAAGCTGAGGAGGGAAAAACTCCAAATACTTACTGCTTCTGTGTCAACGTGATGCACTGGTGTTATGTAATATGTGACTTTGGCTCCCTGTGATGCGACAAGGATATAGTTTATAAACGCATGAACATCACTTACCGGAAAATAAGTTCTATGAGTGGCTTTATTAGTAACGCATCTGGCTTACAATTTAAAGCTTTCTCGTGTACAAGCTGTTATCATTGACCCATATGTGTCAGGCTTAACAGGAAAGAAATGAGCCCTAACCTTGAAATTCCTTTATGATGAAATTTTCATCCTCACCGGGACTTTTACTGTAAGCAAATGAGCGGGAGGGCTTTAGTGGAGCTGGGAAAGAGAGGAATTGGCCTGTAGAGAGCCAGAGCAGCTTGAAAAGGCATTAAGGAGCAGACGGTCTTTTCCAGAACCGTTCGGGAATAGGCACAGACTACTTCCTGGACTTGCTGCTGAAAGGGGAGCCCTGCCTGGATGTGATTGGTCAGGTGTGTTTATACTGGACAGACTTTTTGGGATGATGACAGTCAATGTTACCCGCCTGTGTGTGCACTTGTGTAATGGTTGGATATTATGCAGGAGTATTTGGCTAACAGGGAAGACAAATGGATGAGTAGTGTTATATATATATTTTTTAAAGATGACTTGTTTTTAGGCGTGGTATGGCTCTGTGTTGCAGCGTTGGATGGTCCGCCACTTTGGACCAAACTGAAATATCTCTTCATCTATTGGATGTATTGCCATGAAATTTGATCCCCACATTGATGTTCCCCTCAGGATGGCTTGTAATAACATTCGTGAGCCTCTGACTTTTCTTCTAGCGCACCAGGTTTATAATGTTGACTTGTCCAACACTTTGGTTTATGACCAAATACCTGCAAAACTAATGACATTCCCATCAGCCTCAGTTGTGCTGTGTGTTGGTGCAAATTAGCAAATGTTAGCATCTTAATATACTAAACTAAGACTGTGATTGTGAACACAGTAAATGTAGTAGCTGCTAAACATCCGCATGTCAGCACTCAGAACGTTACTTTTTGGTTGCATAGCGTTCTCTTCACTAACCTTAGTGGAAACAATTTTTTTTACTTGTTAGCCAGCAGACAAAACATTTTCATGATCTCACAGATGTCTACCTTCCTCCTGGAAAGGCCCGGGCAAAACCAAGGTTTAAAAACAATATTACCACATATTGCGGCTCTCTCCTATCTCCTTCTTCAGTGGCGGTACATAAAGTCTGCATTATGTGGACATATTGCATTTAAACGTTGGTTTAATCAGCTCTTAGTCTTGTTAAGCATTTGCTCAATCTTTCTGCTTTTATCTTTACATTTACTGATTTTAAATCCCTTATCGATCTTTTTCTTTTTTCTCCTTGTGTCATTACATTTTGTCCCTCTGGTTGTTGGACAGATAACGGAGGTCAGACGCTGTGCGGTGGCAGCAACTGGCCACTGCGAGGGAGGAAGTGGTCACTGTGGGAAGGAGGGATCCGGGGAGTTGGATTTGTCGCCAGCCCACTACTGAAGCAACTCGGCACCATCAGCCACGAACTAATCCACATCTCTGATTGGCTGCCAACGCTTGTTGGCCTGGCAGGAGGGAGCACTAACGGTACAAAGCCACTGGACGGTTTCAACATGTGGGACACAATCAGGTGAGCGAGGCTGTTGTAATGATTTCACAGATCTGGGACTTTAATTCCCAGCTGAGAGTGTTTGTTGGGTGCCAGGTCAGCCTGTTTAGCCTGAGTTTACAGCATGAGCAAAACCAGCTCCTGAGTTTGACGGCCTGCCCTTTCTTTGTGCCTCTTTCCGATCCTTCCCCCATGCGCTCTCGCTCCAACTCCCTCTGCCTGTCTCCCCTGACCCAGCATCTTTTTCGTGCAGGAGCCCCTGCTCCTTCAATAAGTCCTTTGTTACTGTGGCAATGGGAGCTCAAAGAGAAGGAAATTACATCAGTCATTCTCACACTAATCTGTAGTCCTTCCATCCCCCCAATCCCCACCTCTGCCTCTAAGAACAATGAAAGACTGCTGTTGGATAAGCTCATAAGTTTAGCTGTAAATCCTTTTATGTGGCAACATACCTGAGATGTAATTCTGTTACAAATAATATATTTAATTTTGTGCAGTTGAATATTTTTGTGACTGAGAACTTTACAAAGAAACTGTTTAATGTGGTTTAATAGGTCTTATGCAACTGTTGGCAGACCACAGATGCACTTTCCATGATAGTTTGTGTGCAGGTCATCACACAAGCTGTCACTGAGTCCTGTTTGACTGACACATTATATTTGTAAACTAAATGTGGACACAGTGAAGATGGTAAAATTGAGGGCTACAGCAGAGCCCCAGCAGAAAACCAAGGCATAGCCTGGACCGCAAACTACTACTCACAGCATCCACTTGACTCGATTGGCTGACGCACGTCAGCTGACCGCTGGCTTCTGGCGTTGCCGTGTAAGCAACACAACCACGTAGGGCACAAACTGCTGTTTGTTTTCGCTGCTTTATGGTTTCATTTTGGTTTTAATTGTCTCGCCTGTTACAGAAAACAGCAGCCGACAGCTTGGCCGGTGAAATTAAACCCAAATGAAGGCCCAGAACAGTAGGCAGTCAGTAGAGAGTGAGAGTTATTTTAGTTGTGTTATCAGACACTGTGGTCAGTGAGAGCAGTGTGTTTTCTCTGTGGTGGAGTGCGGTCAGAGCATATGACTGCCTGGTGAACAACGGCCAGCTGGTTTAGATTTACAGATCCCAGTGGATTTTACAGTGCATGAGTCAGACATCGTGGTGCGTGTGTTGGTTGTGTATCCATATGTTTAAGAGTTACACTGCTTTTTATCTTACAGCAAAGGGTTTGCCTCGCCCAGACTGGAGCTGCTGCACAACATTGACCCTCTGTATACCGACATCGCTCCATGTAAGTTCACATGTTTCACTGTACGCAGACGAGACTTTTCCCTGTCCGATTACATCAGAACACATAAGATCTAATGCCTCCAGTAGGTTTTCATTTGTGGATTTGGACAAAGTCGGGTTCCCACACTGTATATGAGTGTATGCTCCCATTCAGACCTGCTAAAGACAGAACTTTGACATCACTTTTGAAATACAATCTTGTGAAATACAAAGATTGGCTGACACAAGCTGCAGAGATCCGTCACTTCACTGCAAAAAAAATATTCATAGCAGCAAATTCTGCCAACAGGCTGAGATCATTTCACTTCTTTATGTAAATGTGGAAGGTTTAGTTTGCATCTATAGTGTTTTTTTTATTCCAGTGCAGCTACATGATTTGTCCATGGAAACTTATCCCCACTCACTGTGACTTGCTTGAACAAAC
Organism: Micropterus dolomieu; assembly: GCF_021292245.1. NCBI lineage: Eukaryota > Metazoa > Chordata > Actinopteri > Centrarchiformes > Centrarchidae > Micropterus > Micropterus dolomieu. The sequence goes on along the minus strand of NC_060162.1, from coordinate 5,432,993 downwards.
TTATTTTTAGATTATGGGTTTTATACTATATAATACATAAAGAACAAATATTGTTTCCTGTCTAACCTCCTCACGGCTGGCCAACCACAGCGTGAAGAGGGTGTGAATGTTGGATTGTGTTGTTTCAGAAAGTCACAGAAATGGTCTAACACAGCCCGGCTTAATCCGACATCGGAAACATGTGGTGGGAGGGGATTTCTGAAGCTAGTTGATCATCAGACAAGCAGTTCTGACGCGATATATTTAAAGTGTTAGTTTGGATTTTTTGTGGCGTTGAATGATTATCCATAGTCCGTGTCTTACCTACAGTAGATGGCGGTCGGCACCCCCGAAGTTTAGAGAAGCAGACAGGAGTACTGGCACAGAAGCTCATCAATGCACTGCTGTAGACGAGTGGCAGCAGCAAAACGTATTTTAGTCACCTAAAACAAATCAGTGTAAGCTATATTTACAATATTTTCACTGCTTTACGCTTTCTGTTAAACAGCACTATCCGACGGGGAACTGAAGCCGTATATCTGTTAATGCTCTTTTCAAAGCCGCCAGACTCCTTTAGACAAAAACAGTAAATTTAACTTTGCAGAAGATGTGTTTAAAAAAAAAACACTCAAACAGAACAGATATGCGGCTTCTGCTTATGCCGCTGTCCTGCAGAAGTACCTCATACACAACCTCACAAATGTCTGAACTAGCCCTATAAGTGAAGTCTCAAAGAGCAGCTAGCATGGCTATGGACTCTTTATCATCTGGTGACCTCTCACCAGGTCGGAAACCACCGGTTTGAACTTATCCATTGATCCTTTATCTATAAATCCTGTGCAGGGTCACGCAGGCAGTGGAGTGGAGCCTATCTCAGCTCACACTGGTCAGGTCACCAGTCTGTCACAGGGATGACAAATACAGGCCGACAGTTCACTCCTGCAGGCAGTTTAGAGTCACCAGTTAACCCAACATGCATGTCTTTGGACTGTGGGAGGAACAGACACATGGAGAGCATGCAAACTGTTCACCACTTTAAACCATTTTAACCTTTATTCATGTGCCAGTGACAACAATTTGATAAAGCACGTCGAGGTGATGGAGACCTCATGTTATGTCTCCTCCTCCTCGTCCTGTGTGCGTGATATCATGTGTCTGTTCCTTTGTTTCTAATGTTAATGTAATTCTACAGTTTAGTCTCTCTTCCCAACATGGCCACAAGTATCAAGGGCTCATTGTTTGAGCCGGTATTCATAAATACCAGACATCGCGAATCCAATGAACTCAAGTCGAAGCAGACTGGGGGCCTAAGAATAGAATTGTTACATAACATTTGACTAAACTCACATTAGCGCATTACAAATCCACGTTGAGTTTATTGTTATTGTGTGAAATTTGTTTGAGTTCATGAGGAATTCGGAGCAGGAGCTGAGTCTCTTTGTGTCTGGATTATTTTCTGTACACGTCCTTAATTTTGGTTTGACAAATTTTTTATTAAGATGCTCGTGAGACACTTTTTAAAAAATAAATTATTGGCTGTCTCTTATTAAAATGAAATTCATCACATTTTAGCTATGTTTTTGTAATGACTGTACCTCATAAAATGGTATTTGTTATTCTGTTTTCATCTGAGGAATGCTGAGATAGTTGATGTATGAGGGCAGGGTGTGTGCGCTTACAGTTTAAACTCTCTGATTGTAGGGAGGTTTCCAGGAAGTAGTCTTGGGACTGCCTTTTTATTCCTGCTGTCCGACACAGTGAAGTGGTCTCATTCATTGTCTAAACCATTTAATATTCAGCGGTTTTGTTCCTGGTCTGAGGCCACTATTTCTGACTTTGTGGAGGATTCTGTACCTTGCACATTCAAAAATAGTGAGGTATAGGAGGAGTACATTTTTGTACTGAAATGTTTCACAGATGTACCATAATGTGCATATAATAGGTTGTCATGAGGATAGATGGGCACCATTTGATCTACCTTTAAAGGTGTAACATTCAACACAACAGTACTTTTCAAATAATAACTGATCAGTACCATATGTAGCACTGTATTCAGTTTTCTAAAGCGCCAAACTATTATTCGGTTTGGCTGGTGTTTATCACCTGAGACACCTGCCTTTTGAAAACTACAGATCACACACTTTCTCCTGAGTATAACAGCCTGTGGCAAGCTGTGCTTTCACATGTAATGTACAATACAGTCTGCAACTAAATTTTGCAGGGTTAGGGTTCATTGTTGAACTCACCTGCCAACCATTACAGAGATCTGGGGTTCAGTTTCCATTTCAACATGTTTCAACATGTCGCTGCAGTAGCGAGTGGTGCTGGTGGTCGAGGGGGTGGGATCTGGGGAAAATAGCGGGAATCCTTGCACATATTACCCCATACTTGTGAGAGTACTTGCTTGCAGGGGAGTCCTTTTGAAAGTCCTCTGAAAATATGTGCCGTTATCCCCATATTTAAACAATATCATGTCTCTCCCCTCACTGCTTTCTGCTTTCGAGTGTGGCCGGATTATAAACTCTTTTGATTTCCGATGTGGTCAAACAACATGTTGAATGAACATTGTCAGTCCCTCCAGGATTTTAGCAGGGATTTTTTTGTGATTGTGGCGGCCTAAAATGCCAGATTTTTGCGGCAGCTTTTCTTAAAAATTGCGAAGAAAGTTGTGACGTTTTGGGGCATTTTCTACAAAGAAATTGTGGGGATAAGTGAGAATTACGAAATCCTGGAGGGACTGACTAGCATTGATCGAGCATGACCCGACCCTAAGTGGGAAGAAGGATAACGCAGAATGGGGAATTGGTCATTCCACACTAAGATAAAAGGGGTATTGTTACATGATTTTATATTGGTAGGTTGGGAAACATAATTTAACTAATAGTTAAGTTACAAACGGCACAGTTAGAAAAGTATTTTTGTTTTAAGAAACAGTAGTGTGTGGAACCTTCGTAGGCTCCTAACATAGCGACAAGCTTGTCCTACAACAGAAGGGTCAATTCTGCTCAACCTTAATTGATTTATTTTGGCCACTTGGGTGTAGCAGAACAAGCTGTAAACAAAACACTGACATATTGCCTGACATATTGTTCTTTAACTAGTTGCTAACTTTGTCTGCCATTTGATGCTGGGCAGGAAGTGTAAAGTCAGGTTGTTCTTTTTTAATACTAAACAGGTGTTGACAGGTGTGGTGAGATCAGTCAAATTGTGGTCTGTAAAAACAACAAGTAGCTAAAAGATGCTAAAACGCGCCATAGAGACTGAAAATTGCTAATAATTCTATGGGTTTTATACAGAAAATGAAATTAATTGTATTTTCACCTACTCTTTCGTCTAAGAAGCATTGGAAAACAAGTCTCCAAAAAGTATCACTGATTTATGATATTCTTGAGACATGATGCAGTTTAAACCAGCGGTGTTCAAATTATCCTCAAAGTTGACAGTTGGTAATTACCATCTAAATGATAAGTTAACAACACTGCTGCTTTACAAGCTTAAATGCTTTATGTTTGAATCTTTATTGTCAGCCACCAAAGTGACGAGCAGCTCCCCTGATGCATACCAGGCTGAGATTCCTCTTTCATTTTCCTCTTTCTTCCCTTCTTTCCTATTAACCCAGCCTCTCTTTGAGACTCGTTCTCACCCTCTCACTTCATGCTTCTTTTGATTTCTCTGTTGTACCTCATGAAAAGGGCTTTTTATACACTTTTCTCCTTTCAAGTTGCTTTTTTTAAAAATCCCTCTTCGCTGTGTGAGTAGAGGGATCCTGACTAAATGGGTCACAGAGGGGTCCCTGAACTTCTCGCTTGTAGTGAGAGAGAGAGAGAGAGAGAGAGAGAGAGAGAGAGAGAAAGTAACCCTGGACTTGGCCCAAGCCTTAAATCACCCCAAATTTCCCCTCCAAACTCCTCTGCTCTCTCAGGATCTCTCCCTACTGTTCTTCCCCCTTCACTCCCTCCCTTTTCTTGAGCCCATTTGTGGATTCTCCTGCTGTGGATCCAGATGTGTTCATGTGTTCAACCAAAGAATGAATGTAAGAATTGGACTGTGTGTGTGTGTGTGTGTGTGTGTTTGTGTGTGTGTGTTTTGGGATTTGAGGCCCTTAAAGACGCGAGGGTGGAAGAAGAGCCAGAGCACCCCAAAATAAATCTAATCCTGATGTCCGCAGAGCCCAAATCATTTGTCCTCCCAACTGCTTACATAACAGTATCAACACCTGAATCTGGCATGATGTCAATACTTCACTTCACCGTTCGGGGACTGCCTCGCAGTGAGCGAGCCCAGCTTAATGCATGTGAGAACAATTAAGATGCCCGCATGTCATTTGCGCAATGATCAGTGAAGAATTCAATGTCAAAACTTTTATCATGTGGTTGCAAAAACGCTGAGATCGGAAATGTTTTAATTCTCAAGTCATGTCGCTGTGGTTGAATCGACTCTATAAAAACGAGCTCCAATGGGAACGTGGGATTCGTGTGGGTGGGGATTTGTCTATATGCAAAGAATGTGAGGAAATACTTGTTTTTTGACAGTGTTAGGACAAAAAAATTACTTGCAAATCTGTCTAATCAGGACCATATTGTTGGCGGGGGGGGGGGCAACCACGGCATGACCCTGAGAATACCGTCAAGGCCAGATCTCCACTTTAATAAAAAATAAAAAGAAAGTGCTCACTTCTGGAGATATTTTCCGTAAGAATTGAAGTAGCTCCTGTCAAGAGCCTGCAGAAGTTTCTGGACACCCTCAGAACAAGGATTTATGATTTATATTTGCCTTATGAAACTGGTGAAATGATGCCAGTTGGTAACTGTGACCCTTGTTCCTCATTTGCGTACCTTCTTCATGTCTGTCCAACTGCAGTAATGGCAAATTATTCATTGTGCTTGGCAGAAATGGAAGAGTGGTGCTGAGCTGACCACATTACCACCATATTTGTCAAATTCCTCCAGCCTAGAAAAGTTCCATGTGTTTGAGGAAATTCATACACACAATAATTTCTGTTCTTAAAAGGAAGTATTGTTTAGAACCACTCAATTCCTGCTGTGTCACTGTTGATTTTACTGCACAAAAGAGCTCTTTTATTATTGGTATATTTATTTTCACACCTTCACTTGATACTGATTGTGATTTCTAGGTATGCACTAAAATTTGGTGCCAGTCTTCCTACTCGTATGGTTTACATAGACATCCACAGAGAGCGTTTTGAATCCAGCAGTAGTCTAATATCATCTTAATCAGCAGTTTCTACTTAAAAAAAAAATGGATGACCTCCATGATCAGCTCTGTCCTCTGCTCTCTGCAGGTCCTGGCATGCAGCGTCGGTTAACTTTGGCTCAGGTGGTCAATAGAGGCTCCGCGGCCAAGTCTGGCTTCAATGTGTCCATTCACGCGGCCATTCGATCCTCAAACTGGAAGCTGCTGACGGGCTACCCAGGTCAGTATCTCCTGTCACCCCTAATGATATGTTTAGTCTAAGTGGAAAGCTGAAAATCAAGCACGCTTATGCACAGTCACTTCTTATCTCTGCTAATCAGTGGTGGAAGAAGTGTTCAGATAAATATACTAAGTGAAAGTGCCAATATTTTAATGTAAAAAAAGTCCTGCATTTAAATTCCTGTTTAAGTAAAAGTACAGAGGTATTATCAGCAAAACATAATTACAGTATCAAAAGTCAAAGTTACATAGTAAAATGGCCCCTGTGACTGATATAATATTCTACATGACATTATTAGATTAATAATAACTTGTGAAATGATTAATGGCAGGGGAAAAAAGAAAAAGCAAGTTATTTAAATTAAACCATATGAGAAGTTTAGAGGGAAATGTCTGTTTGGTGCAACAGCTAACAACTCATAGACATCTGAAACACGATAAGGAGCGCCAACTAGACACAGATGCATTTTTACATCATTATTCTCATTTTCAGTGAAAAACATATTTAAATGATTATGGTGTGGTTTTTTGCAAAGATCAGTACCAAACAAATACGTTTTCTTAAGTCAAAATATGTGTCGGCAAGTACATCTCTGCAACATAACAATATTTAATTTAACTGTGCAGTATAGTTATTATTATTAAAAACCACCTGCCGTTGTTTTATGATGAATGTTAATTGTTGAATGAATGCTGTTTTTTGTGGTATGTGGATGTGTGCAATACAGTTTCTTTTAAGTACCACCGGGAGGGGCACTCGCAATTTTGTTGTATACATTGTAGTATAATGACATTATGTCTTTTATCTATTTAATTTAAAGAGGTGGTATTATGCGCATTTCCTGTTTCAAAATCCTATTTAGGGGTTTTACCAGAACAGGTTTACATGGTTTAATTTTCAAAAAACACCATATTTTTTGTCTCCTCTTTTCAGTAAATATACTCAGTTGCCTTCCACCACTGCTGCTGATGTCCTTCTTCTTATTTCCTCCAGGTTGTGACGTTTGGTTCCCCCGGCCCGGCCACAACAGCTCTGAGTCGAGCCCCTCGAAGGTGGATCCACTGAAGTCCGTAATGCTGTTTGACATAGAAAAAGATCCTGAGGAGAGGAATGAAGTATCTGCCGATTTCCCCGAAGTAGTGGAGTATCTCCTCAAAAGGCTCGAAAAACACCAGAAAACTGCTTTGCCAATAAACTTCCCCGCTGACGACCCCAGATGTGACCCGGGCCCCACTGGAGCCTGGGGACCCTGGGCTTAGACGGCAGTGACACTGATTAAGCTTTGTTCACCGTGTTTGCTGTGAATTACAACAGCGGGAACCTCTTCTGTGGAGAAGAGACATTTGTTATCTCCATTATGATGTTTTATTTATATATATATATATATATATATATATATATATATATATAAAAATATAAAAAATAAGTGCCCTTATTATTGATGTCTGTGTCCCAGCTCGGAAAGGTTTTCAGAGGTTTAGTTAAAGCAATTACCTAAAGCTGCACATGTTGCTGACTTGTGAAGACCATCTCCCTGCCGTTTCAGGTATTTGCATCTTATTTATCAATTGTTGGGAAGCTGCCGGCTTGGTTTACAATTGTCAAACACAAAGCTGTGCAGAAATAATGGGTTGTTTTCAACCTGAAAAAATCTTTTCAATAACTAAACTAGTACAGCTATTTTTTAATGATGACATTTCCAGGTGAACCCTACCCCCACCCCCGGCACCCTGTATGCAGGATAAGCGGTTGACAATGAGTGAGTGTACTGGAGAGAGCAACATGTCATATTGTCCACTAAGGCAGTGGTTCTCAAACTTTTGTCTATCATGCTCCCATTCAGAAGCCAAAAGAAGTTCAAACGTGGATTTAAGTTTTATCGAGCATTGACAATACAGGTGATTGAAATAAACCAGAATTAGGTTAGCAAAATAGTCTTGCTAGCACCAGAGCACTTTTGTTTGTTTATGTCACCACATGAATCATATTCATACAACTTTAGGTCCGCTCAGCATCCACGACCCCCCTGAAGTGGCTCTGCGCCCCCCAATTTGAGAACTAAGATTTCTTCAAACGTACAAATTGCTGATGTTACACGGGGAGTCGGTGGAGACCAAAACGGAGCCAAAAGACTTGCATTCGCCAGGTTGCCAGAAACACGACTACAAATTAATCATAATGTTACTCCATATCTGCTGGATCTGTAAATCGGTTTGCTTATTATGTTTATTTATGATGTGATTAATATGTCTGTGTTGCATTTACAGCTTGTTACATTGCACCCAAATGGCCAAATAATTAATTATTACAGGTTTAAAATATGTTTTTAAAATGACATGCTTTATATTAAGTGTGCTCTACTTCATTTTAACTGTGCACACCAATATTTGTAAGTGCCTACTGGTTTATATGTTTTGTTCTGGAAAAACAAAACAAATCGCAATAAAGAGGCTAAAGTGTTGGGAAAGTATTTGTAAAACTGGATTCTCGAAGCAGTTTGTCAAATATTTTTTAGGTTCCCTTTTCAGTTGCATTTAAAATGACCAAGTAGGTGCTAAATGGGTTCGCAGTGTATTTCTGTTTAGAGGTTGAAAATGTGAGGAATGTCTTGTGCGCTTCAGGAATCCTTTATGCGGGGCGGCTGTGGCTCAGGGGATAGAGCGGGTTGCCTGTTAATCAAAAGATCGGTTCAATCCCCGGCTCCTCCAGGCTGCATGTCGAAGTGTCCTTGGGTAAGATACTGAACCCCAAGTTGCCCCTGGTGGCTGTTCCACCAGTGCATGAATGTGTGTGAATGATGAATGCGATATATAGCGTAAAAGCGCTCTGAGCGGTCGAAAAGACGACTATACAAATACGGAGCATTTACATTTACTTTATATCTTGAGATATGGTGGGATGATCTTCTGGATTTTGCTGTGGAAAATGATATTGTGCCACGTATTTGACCAGTTGAAGTCACCACATAACAGAAAACAAACATACCAAAGGTTAAAATTCTGATACTTCCAAATGGATAATTAGCATATTTGGAATCTTAGTGGGAGAAACAAATTTCCTTAAAATATACACCCTTTTGACCTTTAACCCCTTGGTGTTTGACCCCCCGCTGTCAGCAGCATGCAGACTACCACAGGAAATGCTCCCTGCAGAGAGTGGGCGGGCCTGTCCTAATGTGGGCTGTGACCCTTAACCTGCCATGTGAATTGATTGGCGGCTGAGCAAGGCAAACAACAATACGGGTTATTGTGGAAAACAGTGGAGCTGTAGAGCCATTTGATATTGGCAGGATAGTTATGTCGCTGACTCTTGTTTGACCTTAAAATCAAAGTTGTGCTGTTGATTTCATGCTGTAGTTTGCTTTCAGCTCTCTTTTTCAGTATGACATGAAATAAATGGTAAATGGCTTTAAGCGAGCTAGATATGCATCCAGTATAGGAATAGATTTTAGAAAGTTTCTTTTCTTGCTGAGAGTTAGATGAGGAGATTTATACCACTGTCATGTCTGTTTGCTAAAATATGAAGCTACAGCCAGGAGATCGTTAGCTTAGATTAGCAAAGGAAACGGCCTGCTAGCCTGGGTCGGAGGTAAAAAAGATGATGCCTACAAGCAACACAATGCTCAGTTATTATCACGTTGTGTTTTCTTAGTTTAATCTGTACAAAAAAGTGTAAATGCAACAAAAACATTCACTCCATGATGAGATAGCCCAACACATAACTCCTGTTAAACCACAACTTGTTTTTTTTTTTTTGGTACAGATTAAACAAAAAAATATAGCATGTTCATTAGTGGGCTTTATTGGTGCTGGTAGACAGATTTTCTTACCTTTAGACAGAGCCAGACCAGCTGTTTCCCCATGTTTGCAGACTTCATGCTAAGCTAAGCTAACTTTGGCTTATATTAAACAGACAGAAAGGGAGTGGTATCTACCTTTAAATCTCCTCAAAAAAGCGAACAAGCTCACTTCCAAAGAGTTCAAACTATTCCTTTAATGATCTTTGGAAACTGTGTTAAAACTCTTGTAATACAGCTTTCGACTGTATCGACTGAGTTTGCTCAGTTGAGATGTGATTTCTCTTTATACTGTCTATGTTTCTCATCCTGAAAGTCTTGACTTGAGTCTTGACTGGAGCCAAACTCCATCCAAAAAACGAGCAAGTGACCTTTAAATTGGGTTTTGTTTTTGTCAATCTACTGTTTCCGAGGCCCAGAATGAGCTTTGCTGCTTTATTAATAAGTGGCTTTTGGGATTTAGTATTTCACTGAATTATTTATTGAGTAACAGTCAGCCCATATGGCCTGCTCAAAGCAACTGTGCGACGCCACACACATGATTAAAATTTTATAACCTGAACCATGTTTTGAGCTTTGTAAGAGTAAGTAGTTTCTAATTTTGAGAAAGTGACCGTATGAACTCAAGTGTATATGTTGTTGTTATACCAAAGTAGCTGTTAAATGGAATTTAAACTGGGATTTGGTAATGGACGACTACCACAATACCACATGATTATTTAGTTTCTGAGAAAGCACTTCTTACATTTCTGAGGCTGTGAATTTGTCGCTTGTTCTGTTAGTTTACTCTACAATCAAAACTCTGCATTTCAGGATGACGGGATAGTTCATTTAATTAGATGGTGCCACTGCTTGCCATTCATTTAAAACGAGGCGTGCAAGTTTCTCAGCTCGGCTGCAGACCACTTTTGCACTTCTCATACCCTGTTTGTGGTGAACTACCCCTCCTGACAAGTTATTCCACCACTCCCCACGCCCCACCCCTTGTCATTATGAGCAGCCAAACTCAGCTGTGTCACAACTAGTCTCCTCATACTTTTCAAAGTGGTTTTGGTGTGTCTTTCACACTTAATCCGGCACTTTGACTCGGCCCTGTGAAGTCAGCCTCACAGAGTGACAAACACACTCTGGCTAAGATTTGCCTCTGCTGAATCAACACTGTGATTCGCCGGCTCTTGACGTCGTCCCGAACCTTTACGTTTTGTTTTTTCAGCTGTGACAGCTATGTGTGCCATCAGAGCGGGCCCCTGAAAGATATGACAGTGCAAAGATGTGATAGCCAGCGTGAGGCTCAGATGTTTTGATGGTGAGCACATGTGGGACAGAAAAAGCAAAGACGGCTGCCACCCTTGATGCCCCTCTGGTATGTCCACAAGGAGACACTGAAGGTCTCACAGTGAAGTGGGACTGGAATTCCAAACAAGATTGTGTATGCCTGCCTGTGAAAACAGATTAAAATCATACTGACCAGTGCAGCAAGGAATGTGTTGAACCTTGAGCCTCGAAGGGGGGAAATCCGACAGCTCATCACACCTAACAAAAAAACAAAAAATCCCCAACGGTCCCCTCACAGTGTCGGCAGACCACCACAGAGCAGGAACATTCAAGCAGTCTTTATTGTTTCTCTCTCATGAATCACATAAGAATGTGCATCTTATCTCACGTGTTCCTAAAGCATATAATCACTTTTTTAAGATTAATTACAGACAGCTTTAGAAGATAAGAAGTCAATTCCTCCTGGGTTTATAGTTATGATAAAGGGTCTTTGGCAGAGCATGTTTACAGTATACTTCCATTATCTTATTCTCAAACAGAGATTGAAAACAGTAACCCTTTAGATTAAATCCCTCAAATTGCAGATGTTGTAGTTATGGAATACCAATGAAATACTTAACTGGTAACTACAAGGGAAGAAGTACAGGGAATAAGTGTTTAGGTGGGACGTAGGAATAAATTACACTGTAAATACATATTGAATAATTACACGGTACCAATAGGCTTAAACTTAATGTCCTTTCACAATAACTATTCCATGAAAAGGAGCCAAATGACATGTGGCACTTTCACTCAGTAATAAAACAAGATGAAGACTGAACACCCACGCCGGCTGCTCTGCAAGGCTGCACACACAGTGGTGCTTTGAGCTAAATTCTAACACAGCGTAGGTTAACATGTTCACATGCAGCACAAACAATAGCTGAGGATGATGGGAATTATTAGCTTTGTAGGTATTCGGTCATTAACCAAAGTATTGGACAAATGCAAGTTTGATGTCGTGATGATGGCACTAGTTGAAAAGTCACAAATCACAAAGTGATTGCAATTCATCTCGAGGGGAGAAAAAGAAAATCTCTGCCAACCTTCAGGAAAGAGTTGAGACATTTCGCTTAACTTTAAACCTCTTGTGGCACCAAAGAAAAAGTCATGGGATCACCAAAGTCATCTCGGCACAGTGGACTTCTGCAATCAGTTTTATTCTGAATTCATCCTGGAGACTCTACATTAAGCTACTGTTCTGAAGTATTTTATCATCAATGTAATTTTCCTTTATATGGCACAGTTTTACATGACACAATAACATATTTCATTGCAATATCGGCAGTGTTGCCCAATTCCCCTCAGTGTCCATGTCTTCTCAGCCACTAAGTTCTTTATTACGGCCCCATGCGGAGTGAATTACTGCACTGTAATTTGTGGGCTGTAATCTAAATCAAAGCTAAATCTTTAGTGCAAAATCTAAACGGAAACAAAAGGATTTCATGCAGGATTTTGAACCAGTGAGAGTTTCAGGTCCATTCAGATCTCAGATAGGGAAATTAACCTTGTTGCTCAAACTGCATTTATAGGAGAATGTGGTCATGTATTATGAGTTTAATAAGTGTAATATTGTTCTTTCACTCTGCCCGTCAAACCGAAGGTCAGTTTCAGTCACAATGATCCCAGGAACTGGATGGATAACATCAGGGCTGTTATTATTGACAATAATTGCACAGTTGTTTAGCCAGAATCTCCCAGACCAAGTCATGAGACTTCCCTTGTGTTTTCACTCCATTCAAGTCTCATTTGACTGACCGAGGAGCTCAAATAAGAGGGCACCAAGGTCCTGGCACCAGTTGTTCCCCTCCTAGTCACAACAGTCTCAAAATAGTCCATTCACACTTGTACACAGTCGTGCAATCCATACAGAAATGTACAAAAGTTGTTGTTTCGCACCATTCCTGTTCTTCAAATGGGCCTAACACTGTCTTCTATGAGCAGGCGCCATTTATTTCTACTGAATTTGGCAACAATAGAAGACTGGAGGCTGGGAATCGGAGTTCATGCATAGACACATGTCTGGAAATAATGCAAAGTGTGGCTTTCTGCTGTGCAGCATATAGACTGACATGTTAGACCTGAATATATGGAGCCTTCTGCTGGTGTTAGATGTGAGTCTGTGGCTCAGCTGTTCAGCCTCCCAGTAAAGACTGACATGGATTTAGAAAGTATGCGACATGTAGACTAACCAAATGTATGTGTTAATACTGTGTGAATAGCTGGTCTTCACAGAGTGAGAAGTAATCAGAGATGCTATGACAACAACTGCTTTACGTAGATGATGATTAATTAAAATAATTTATTTACTTAACATATTTAAAGAGTTAGATTTTCACTATATTTGTTGGGGAAGAAAATCATGTGGGAATCAGTAATGCAGTTTACAAACTAATGATGATCATTATTGATTCATCTGCCAATTACTTTCTTGATTCATTCATTTACTGTTTACTATCAGATATTGCTTGTGAAATATAAAATTTGGACTACATGAACCAGAATATGTGACTTCAAACTTTAGAACTATATTTTCTTAATTTGCAGTTTACTTAAGTAAAAGTAGCAATACCACCCTATAAAATAAAATACATGATATGTCCTGCATTCAAAAGTTAACTTAACTATTAGCAACAAAATGTCCTTAAAGTATAAATGTACTCATAACTGTACTGTAACTTTAGCTGTAAAATAAATGAAGTTGAGTAAAAAGTACAATATTTCCCGCTGTGAGGACTAGAAGTGGAAAGTAGTAAGGTACTTGTGAAAGCACTTAGTTGCTTCCCACCCACGGGTTCCCATGATGCTTGCATGGGAACCATTCCCACAATTTACCTCAGTTGCACTGCCATCATGGACTTTGACACCACTGCACTATTAACTGCACCCTTCATCTATCATTGCACTACTGTACATTCGTACCGCACATTCAGTACATACTGTAAATCATTCCCTTGCACTACTGTACATACTGTATAATCCCCACCATAATTACATTTGCACTATTGTACATACTGTATAGTTATTCATACCATACTGCTATAGTCATAACCTGTTCATAGCCTCTATTTACCTTTAGCAAATCATGTATATTTATATTTAGATATATCATTCATACCTTGCACTTTGTATAATATTGTATCATATTTTATTTAATTGCTGCTTAAGCACTTCTGGTTGGATGCTATGTGCATTTGGTTGCTTTGCACCTAGTGACATGCGCAATGACAATAAAGTTGAATCTAATCTAATTTGAGAAATGTTTGTTTTATGCAACTAATTTCATTTCACAGCCTGCAACAATAGAGAAGTGTACATTCACAAAGTATCTGATCACATGCAGCGAGATTAAATAAATGATTTATTCTCCATCATGTCCATCATGAGCTGCAGTGACTGTTGGATCAGGGGAGGGAGCTAACGGGGCAGTCACTCCCATCCCAACAGCAGTCCGTCTGGGCGGGGAAGGAACGGAGCCATTCATTCTTCAATCTGAGGTCCCGGTGAAAACGTGGAGGATGAAGAAGATACACTGAGGAAAGAAAATTAAGTCCAGGATCAACCGACCAGCTGAAACTGCACAAACCTCCGAGAAGGCACAAGAAGATCCGTCAACTTGCAGGATTTCAGAGGCGGCGCTTGAAAATCCGCACAGCAAAGCAACTTTACGCGTAAGTAGGTGCAAAAAAATGCTCTTTTTAAAAACTTATTTTCTACAACAACGTTGGAGAGATTATTCGTCTATGAGACAAGTCTTAGTTGGAGAAGTTCCGCCTCACATATTGGGAGTTTCATCCAAGTGTTTCCCCCACATTTGTAGTTCAGAGCTGTGAGGGGAAACTCGTGGCAGGAAAGCCGAGCAGGCTGATGCTTTGCGAGGCGGTGCAGGACGCTAATGTGAGACCCAGCAGTGTGTCACTCACTCATCAGAGTTTGACTGCCATTTAATCGTCCGTTATTACAGTTTTAATTCACATGTGTCTCTTACATCTTTAATAAAACTTTTAACTGGGTGTCAGTGCACATGGTATAACAACATGGATCAATATCAGAACAGAAATGGGGTTTTAAGTTGGACTCCTGTCAACAAAAGTTGTCAGAAATCCAAAAATATTCAATTTATTATCATGTTAAGACAAGAAAAAGTAGCAGGTTCACATTTGAGAAGCTTAAACAAGAGAGTGTTTGGATTATTTACTTAAATTAATTTTATCTAGCTGATTAATTATCTGTCAGTCAATTAATGTTTATACATTAATACATTACTTGCAATGGTTGTAGGCAAACCAACTTAAAACCCCCATTTGCTTTATTTTATGTATCTATTTTGTTACACCATGTGCTTTATTACCCAGAAAACGTGCAAAAGACACATAAATGAAACATTAAAACTGTGCTTTGGTCAGAAAATGGTGAAACATCTCCAAGATAATGTTCAAACCCCAAATATATTTAGGTTACTTTTAAAAAAAAACAATGAAAAGCAACAACTCCTCTCAATTTAGAATCTTTAAATAAGTAATGTTCCTATTTTTCCTTTGAGAAGCATCATTAACCCCAAACACCTGATCCTGGCAATGTTTTTATGTGTATGTATGTGTCAGTGGACGTATTGAAGGTCTAAGGTTGCCCTGCTATTGTAACATCAAGAGAAAGACTTGACAAATTGCGACACAGACTCTTGTCTTGTGTTTGTGTTGTATTTCAACAATAAACCTGAAACCAGGCTCCACCTGTAAACCAGTGTTTGTGTGTGAAAGCGAAAGGGCTGGGGGCAGCAAGCTTTTATATGTTTGAAGTCTTTTGGACCACAGTGTAACCAAAGTCAGGAACTCTGTCATGTAATTTGCACAAGAAAAGCCCTTTTTTGCTTTTTCTCCCCTGACTTTCCCAACAAGAAGTGATTTTTCTTTCCATTTATTGCAATGTTTTAATAGACACAAATCTCAGATTCATTGTGGTAGGAAAGATCAGAACAATGTGAACTGTCTGTTTCCACGTGGAGTTCACTCTCTCTATTAGTAGATTAACACTGTCACTATAGCTTTTGTAGTTTTTTAAAATCATAAATGGTATATGCTAAGTTGTTGTAGTTAAAGACATTGTTGTCACTTTATTACCAGCTGCAAAGTTGCAGCAGTGCAGCCAGTGTGTGGTTTCGGTCACGAGTCTTTATTCTGTAATTAGCTTGAGCCACCTCTTTGTAATTTCCCTTTTTTTAAAGGCACACAACTGAGCTTCAGATGTTTAATGATGCTTAGGTCATCACCGAATGAGTGACTAGCATTAAAGATGGCGGTTGGTTGGATTGGTCATGGATTGCCAGTGGTGTTTGAGCCTGTGTGCCAGCGCACGTGGTCCCTCAGGGCTCCGTGTTTGGCCCATTAAAAAAAAACAACCTAGGGTTTATTCATTACGACCCTGCAGAACGCTCCCTCTTCTTCCGTTAAGGCCGCAAGAAAAGCAAAAATACATGCGCTTCTCTTTCTTTGGCTGCCTGGCAGCACAGATGCTTTGGAAAAGTTCCTTTTTATGTTGTTTTTTCCTCTCCTTTCCCAAACAGAATGGTGAACTTTCAAAGCATGGAAAGAAATATCCGTGCCCGCTGCAGCTGATGCAGTTGATGATACTTTTAATGCACATTAAAAAAATAATAAAACAAAAGTTTAACTGCTAACCCAGTCACACAAACCACATCATCTGCCTTTCGTGCTTTCCTTCTTCAGCTTTTATGGCGGTGCTTTTGTCATTAATCCAGGATGCTGGCTGCAGTTTATGGGATTGGTCAGTATATTTCTCCTGGAATGAGGACTATTTTCAGTGGAGGATTTGATCTACATCTTCTCCACGCGTTTGGATCCTAAATAAACACTTACTTTTATGTGTCTGTGAGTGTAAATATCACTGAGTGGTCTGCGGATCAGACCTGAAATCAGACCTGGGCATTATCAGCGTGTGCTTGAAACCAAAGCAAGCACCGTTCTGACACCGTGACCATGGTATGAAATCCACTAATTGAACGGCTGCTCCTGTGTCAGAGGTTAAACCAGATGACTCCGGCCGGCTGGGACTAACATCTGGAATACAGTTTGTTAAAGCAAAGCCCTGCTAGATGGCCCTGATAACAAGGCTGGTTTATTTGCATCACATTACATCACCTCAGACTACTGTAACTGTTGCACATGCAGTTTGGATATTCAGTTAAATTCATTATCCAATTATCAATCCATTATTGGCATGGGAAACAGACATTTGCATCGCCAAAGCAAGTGTGAAATAAAAACCTCTACATAAACATTCACACTCGCGTCTGTTTTTGGGTTATGATTTCACCTCACAGTATTCTTTTGTTTGTCAATGATTTGTCCAGGAAGTGCTGTAATAAAACCAACACATCACAGAGGATTTTTTTAATAGGCTACACGTCTTGTTGCCCTAAAGGTTGTTTATATGGCTATAAAATTGACGTAATGCAAGGAAGACAGTCTTAAAATTCACACAAATATTAACTGGGTCACATTACGTTATAAGGTTTTCCATTCAAAGCGACTAAAAGGAGTTTTTCTGAGTGAATTAAAAGCAGCCCTATGTCCGAGTTTGTTTCTGTTTTTATAGAGCCGCTTCAGAGATGGGCTGTTTCACCGGTACTGGAAAAGTCTGTGTCATAGTCTGCACATACAAAGGAGGGAAAAAGGCATCCGAGGGTGTTTGTTCTCGGACATTTTCCACTGTTGTCTGTCTTAGGGAGGTCACATTCAAAATAATCAAGTTTGAACTCATTTCAATTAACATAATTCCCTTATATTTTTTAATGTAACATATCAAGCCTGCCATAACGTGAACTACATGGTACAATTGATGTTGTTTAATTTATTTGCTGTTCTTCTGCTGCCTAACTTGAGCGGCAAGATGGCGTTAATGTTATGCTAAGGCAGCTTTACCCATACGTACACATGACATACCCATACCCATGACTGAAATTAGATCCATTAAGGAGTCATAATGTTGATTTATTGGTAACTTTTTGAGTAATTGCCCTGCTCAAAGCTGCAGCCAGTCTCTTCATTTGCGTGCATCTGCTTGTTGGAGCAACCTCTTTGACTTTTCATGGCACCTGCAGTGAGTTACTGTTGTTTTACAACCTGTCAGAGAGCAAAACTAGAGCCTAAACCGTGTCACGTCCACGTGAAATGTGACAGTGTCCAGTGGCCTTTATGTGATGACCTTTCCCATGTGGCCTCCTGTTCTGTTCTTGCTTTGAATGAACCCTCTGAATGATACGTGACCAAACTTTCTACGTGTCCTCCCCTCCCTCCCTGCCATGCTGTGGGGCAGTCATGCACACTGATTAGATTAGGCAGCGCTGGAGCTAATCACCCTGCGCTCTCCTCACCCCTGCTATTCTTCACTCCCCTGGCCTGGTCAATCTTTTTTTCTCCGTCCTTGGGGCCCCCCTGTGGCTCCCGGGATGAGCCCCTCCTGGGGGTACATCGACCTCCAGCAGCTCTACAGCCTGCTGTTTACTGGGAAATCCACAGGGTGGGGTCCTCACAATAACAAAGCCCTCACACTGCACTTGTCCCCTCTATCAGACTGACTGTAGGCTTGTGTGGAACTTACCCTCCCCTACAAAGAAAAGACATCCAACCAAATGACTGACTTGTGGAGGGCAGGAGGGGGGCAGGACCCTCCTGTCTACTCGGGTAAAATGAGGAGAAAGAATCTGCAGTGGGTTTTGTTCCTTTGTGGCGAGCTGGGGGTCAGTCTCAGGGGAATGCACGGCAGACGGACGGGTTTTGCAGCTGCATGGCCTCCAGCACTTCATTTAGTCCCTGAGCAACTACAGACTCATTAAACTCTGCCGGTTGTGTTCAACATACACATCAGTTTATGTCTGTTAGTCAGAGTTGTGTCTCCTGTTTTCCTCCCTGCCATCTATCCAGTTATTTTTTTACCACATCAGACATGTTTGACTGTTAACTAAGCTGGAACTGGAGTTGCTCAGGGACTCAGCTGTATGCTAATGATGAAAGGTTTTGACCTGCCACAATAGGCAGTTTGTGTGTAATGTGCGATAAGACAGTATCATATGTTCAGATTGACTTAGGTCATGGAAAAGGCTTTGAACTGTATGAACAAGATTACTCTAGATTGTACATTGTGTCTGTATCATTGCTGAATAAATGCATAATTTGCTTTCTTGCTCCAGCTGGTTTCCAGATTGTATTAGAGAAAGAAAACAAAGACTACAAAGAGATGCAGTCTGTTAATGTATTACCTATTCAAACAAAGGCTGACAGTTATTAGTACTTTCATTATCAAATTGTTGATTTTTTTCAGATAAATTAATAGTTTGACATTTTGGGAAATGTGCTTGGTGACTTTCTTCCAGGTCAATAATACTCTCATGTCTATGCTAATTATGAAGCTAGAGTCAGCAGACAGTTAGCTTAGCTAACATCTAGCCAGGGCGAAAATCCAAACTAAAGATTAAACAAAAATGACAGCACCGCTAAGGCTCACTAATGAACATTGTATCTTGTTTATTAAATCCGTACACAATGGCTCTTTGATTCCTATTCAGCGCACAGACATTAGAATGATGTCAAATTTGTTGTCTAACTCTTGGCAAGAAAACATATTTCCCCAAATTATCTAAATAATTAATTTAATTTAATTTAATTAAATAAAAAGCCGGAATTTATTAAAAAACGTTTCATAGAGCACAAGGTGATGTCTTACAATCTCTTATTTTGTCCAATCAAGTAAACCAAATTAATTTGAATAAACAGAGAAAATCAAACAACTGGCCAACTCCATCGTCATTCGGTGGAGAATTTCATTCCGTTTATTGTAGTTTCATTTTGAGTGTAACTCCATTTACTCCATTTACAAAATCCCCTCATCGGCCTTGCCATACTGGTCACGCCTTCTAACTGAGTCATTTTACTTTCACTTACTTTTACTGTTAAATCACAGAACAACTGAGAGACCCTCCATGTTACTCACAACCAGAGGTCTGAATCCCTGTGTTTGGGTCCTGGTTTCATCGGCACCATGGAAACCCTATTTTGGTTTGGGCTGGCAAGCTGTCACCGGTCATTATCACCACTGAACCCGGACCAACGGCTGTAATGCTCTCTCTGTCTTTCTCTGCATCCTGCCTTGGCAGACTTAGTTTTAATGGAGTTGTCTCATGCTAAATATAAGAAAGGTCACTGGTTTGACCTAATCCTGCTCACCTTACTAACTGTATTCACAGTAGTTTACAGTTTGCCTCACGTTACTGTTTCTATGCCTGTCAGGATTTCCTTCTCCCACAATATGTAGTTCTATGTAGTATGTTTTAGAAAATCGTCCTTGATTTCAGACAAACAGTTAGACAAAAGCAAGTTTTTCATTTCTACCATTGATTTTGCCAGCTGAAATGATAACTATCACAGATTTCATCAGTTGTAGCTTGCTAGCTAATTAAGCTAATATAATGCTAACTTAGTAGTCAAAAAGTTGTTTTTTGGGGGTTCAGTGTAAAAGTTTTGGGTTTTAGTGTAAAACATCTGTAAAATTTGGTGTAAAACATTGGGAAGTTCTGAATGAATGTCTCCACTGATCTTCACTGACTGAGAGGCCCATGGTCACTGAGCAGGGGTCTGCCTAATGGTCTGCAGCTGTGAATTAATTTGTAGTGTGAGGGCTCTCCAGGTGAGGGTGACTACTCCACTAGACTGGGATGGTATAATGTTACAGCACCTGTGGGACCACACACACACACACACACACACACACACACACACACACACACACACACACACACACACACACACACGCACACATAAGCTTCAGTACAAAAAAAGCCTGTTGTAAGATCTTGTCCCCATTGTTTCATGGGTAAATTCAGAGATTTTATACCACAATTAAGACACATTCAGCGTTGATTCTCAGCTATGACTTTAAACATGATTAAACAATGCACCCAGAGCTCCAGACATTATTCCAAGCTGATATGAACAGGCTTAAATAAATTTAACCGGAATTTGCCAGGCAAGTTTTCCCAGCCACAGGCATCCTGTTTGATTTAATCTATTTTTGATCTATGATCAGCCCCGTCATGTCTCCGGTTAAATAAACTCCAACACAGAAAAGCATCATTGCAACAATAGTTTACTGCAGTTGTTTTCTACAATCTGAAGTTATTTATATTTTCAAGCAAAAGTGAGTGCTAGTGTTTCATATTTTCTCCCTCAGCTATTTCTATTTGATTTAACCTTTGCTTTCACTCGTCCAAAGCTTTTCTAAAACATGCATACTTTCTTTGGAAGAATGCAGGGAAAGAGGCATTTCTTTGTTTGCTGCTGTTATTTGGGGCGGCCCTCAACAGCTAAGTGGTATTTGCCAGCTGAAGACAGCAGAGATTACACCGTCCCTCACTGCGTGGAGAGGGAGAGTAAACACAAGGCATAAGAAAAGTGAATCATAGAGGGGAAGTAATAATAGTGTAGAGAGATAGAGGGCAAGAAAGAAAAACAACTTTCAAAAAGAAAAAGTGAGTGGGGAGCTTAAAAGGAAGAGAGAGAAAGAGAAGGTAAGGCTTTTGTTGTACATTTAACTGGAGCGGCCCTGGGTCAGACATCTGTGATTCATCTCTCAGGGGCAGGCGTCTGGAGCTGCCTTTGTACCCTCTCTGCCTTTCTCCCCCATCCCCCTCCACCAGCACTGTGACTTGCCTTTGACAACCCCACTGCCCCAGAGATCATTCACTCTGACTTGAACCGCTTTTTTAATAGCTGCGTTTGACCTCCATCCATTCTGTCCCATCTGTCCATTTTACAAACATGTGCGACATCTTTTCGTTCACTAGTACTGAAACAGCTTTATGTGTGTGACTTTGTCTTATTTTGTGTTATATTTTGGATGATCACACAATACAGGTGGTAACTAGGGATGCGCCAGTCCAACGTTTTCTCTCGCAAAATTAAATCAGGATTAACCAATGTTCCCTATTTAAAATCTGTAAATTGTGAAGTGGAACAAAGTACGTAAATTGTTCATGTCTGGCCGAATATCAGCGTGGATACTTATCCAACAGATTAGATTGGTGCATACTTAGTGTTAATCCTTAAATTGTTAGCTAAACCATCATTAAGCTAAGTTTACTTATATGTTGTTCACCCAAATGACACAGAAAACAAACATTTTTCTCACTTAACTCCAGTGGAATTTGTCCACAGACCTCCCTGCAAGTTGCTTCCATTGGAACTACTTTCCACAGAAGAAATAGTCCCTATGAAAACTGTTATATACTGTTAATAATGTGGACTATAGCTGGGTTTCCATCAACATTTTTTAACGCACATTTTGAAGTATTTAGAAAAGGTTGATGGAAAGCGCAAAAACCTTCATTTTGCAAAAAGGTTTTTACACTCGCTTGAGGTGATTTTTGCCTTTGGCGAAAAACAGTTAATGTGCTAAATGGGAGATGGAAACACTTTTGCCGAATAAGTTCTGACGTAGCGAATATGTAACTCACGTCTGGTCAACTCTTTCCGCTGTCGGCGTCTTGCCGGATAATTCCCATAACATGCAGAGACATGGCTGGTAGCAAATTGCCTGCTTGAAGTACATTCCTGAGGACCTCTCTCCATTTTTCTAAGAAAGCTTTTGTTTCTGGTTTGGAACCCATATATGTTGTTTATTACAGCCATGTGTAATGTCAACTACTGACGTAACTACCTACGCATGCCCTAGCCTGGTTTATTTGCTCCAAACCAGCTGATGGAAACGCACCTATTTCGCATGAACTTTTTTTGCAACATTTCAAAAACCTGCTTAAAATTTGCATGACAATTAGATAGAAACATGGCTAATGTTTCTAGAAAGAGCTGTTGCTGTTGAATTTTTTAAATGTCACTTTTTAATGCTGTGAGCACTACAAACGACATTCAGTTCAGCTCTATTGTGTTGGCGTGTAGGCCGAAATCTCAGGAGTAACAACCACTAAACAGCATTTTAAATGTACTTTAGTGTCACCATAGCTCAATTCAGCCAGTTTAATTGCCAGCACGCTCTTCCAGATTATGTAAACACTTAGGTTATCTTATCCGCTTCTCTGGATGGTTAGGAACGTTAAAGAAGCTGTTACTGCACAGCCATTAGATTCCTGGGGGCCAATAGCCCGTGACACTGAGTGGGAATCTTTATCACTGTAGGTTCACAGCTCCAGAAGCTAGACAGGAAAGATGATGCCTCTTTGTCTTTTAGACATGATAACACAATTTGGCGAACATTAGCGAGGCTGCAGCACATATACAGTCCTGAAAGGAGGTGTGTGTGTGAACTCACGTGAAACCCCATGGCCCATTATTTCTGTCTTCATGTCTGGGAGAAACTTGGCTCACACCCAATATAGAGAAATTACCCTCCAGCCACATTAAAGAGCACTTAATACACCTGTCTTTTATCATATAGCGAGACCTCAATGATGACTTCACCACATCTAAACAAAGAAGACTCAAAAAGTCACTTAAATGTCATTATTTTTAATCTCTTCTTCCTCTTTGATTTCATATCTGGTCTTAAAAGCACTTTATCTTTAATAAGAATTGTAACCCAGCTTCGCTTAATGATGCAGCTGTAGTCATCTGTTGTCTTTAACACTGAGCTAACAGACTAATCACTGCAAGGTGATGTCATCTGTGTGTGCTGTGTGGGGTCTGCGGTTTACATGCAGGACACATACACGCATGTATGCATGCAGGCACACACACACGCACACACAAGAGGAAATTGGATAGAGTGTGGATAATCATTGCATTAGTGCAGACTGTGCAATCAGCGTGCGCCTGAGGGAGTAAAACACACCTTGTGTTTTATTTTACAGACAGAGTCCTTTTGTAATGGCTTGTGCTGCAGTATTAAGTGTTTTTTTTTTGTGGAGGTGGAAAGGGCTGTGTGTTTGTGTCAAAGGAAATTAGGGGCTAACTGAGGAGCTATAGAGCTGGATAGTAGTGGTGTAGGGTCATCAGAAAGAGGCACAGTGTCATCAAGGATCAATTTCCATGTACAGATAATTATTTTAAATACACAACAGAAGTAAGTATGTCTCTGTGTCTTTAAATGTACTGCTGAACTGTAAATTGACACTGTGGAGCTTAACATGCACATTGAGTATTTGCTTAACCCGTCCTCCGAACATCATTACTTTTACCATGTCCTGCTAACAAGCTCACTAACTATACTACAGTCCTGTCTTTTATCAACTAAAGGAACCTCAGTGATGACTTCATCACATCTGACCAAACAAAACAGAAGATTAGCATGTCCAGCTAACTAGCTTTTTACCTAGAGTTACTTTCAAGGCGAAAGAGCATTTTGTTGTTTAAGTATATTAGTTGGTGGGGTTACAGATTAAATTAAAAAAGCCCGGTTCACAATTAGCACATTCACTATGTAGTATTTCCCCACTGCGTGGAAGACTGTCCTGGATTTTATATCCATGCCACGTGAGAACGGGAAGCATTACAGGCATAGCGACAGTAAAAACTTTGAGGTAGACATTAAACAACAACTCCCAAGATGCATTTCAGCAAGAAACAATCACCGAGTTTAAAATTCTGTGCGGTGCTGGTAATTGCAGGTGGAAGTTAAAGATTATGGTGGTGAAAAAACTGAAATCAAAATCTACAGCTTTAATTAATTGAAACATGATTTCTGAGAAACTAAATTGAAATAATTAAAACTATTGACCATAACATAAACCTGTAGGATCGTTACATCTTCTGGGAGAGTCCTGTGTAACTTTGAACATATCGTTTAAAGAAAAAAAAAAATTGAGTTTAGAAACTGTACAGAATGGAAATAAAAAGCTAAATCAGAGACCCCTCCTACGTCACCACTTTACACTCTTAAAAATGGTCATCATGGTCGTGCAAACAGCATTATTTCTGTCTCTTTGTCGCTGTCAACAGGCCGAGCTTGCGCCCAAACCTAAAGCGGAAGCTACAAAGGCACCAGAAACCCGACGTTTTTTTCCGTTTCTCTTTGAAGAGCTCCTGGCAAGGCTTTCAAAGCCCCTCTGTCTCGGGGCTGGCTCCTAAAATAATGTGTGGTGAATGTAATACATCTGGCCAACTGAGCAGGAACAGACAATGCTTATTATTCTCAAGAACAATAATTGCTTTTATTTATGGCTCACCATTTTTTTGTACATTCCAAACATTTTACATGACAAAGTCAAGTATCTTTATCAACTGCCACTTGTTTTTAATTTAACAGTGCTGAAAAATATTGTCCCACATGTATGATACTGAATCCACTGTGCAGCCACTGAGCGGTTTCTGTGGTGCTGATGCAGCAACAGTTTTCTAGTCCTATAAAAATGTTCCAGTGGCACAGATAAAACACACACACACACACTGGCTGCTGAGCACAATGATGAGGTAATTGTTGGTCTAGTCTGTTTTGTATTGTATGAATAGACAGCAGCTGGAATGCCCATTGACTTCCAGTCTTAAGATAGGGGGTAGTGGGTAAGTGTAACCCAGTTTACACTTGCAAAATGTATTGTGTTTCTGTAAACGCCAGAAACAGATGTTCTCGCAGGGTTAACAACTGTAAGTCCAGTTTTTGCTGTTCACACACACTTTAGATAAACATGTTGTTTGACCTTTCAGATCAGCCAGGTGAGGTGCACCAGTCTGTTTTTGCACGGCTTCAGTATTCTTTAAATATTTGCCCATGGCTCCTACAGCAATTGCTTGAAATCTGTAGTTTAAAACTCTGCAGAAGCAGTGCATTACAGTGATTAGTGTTTGAGAGTGAATGGAGCTGGGTTACGTGCTGCTTCCTAACACCTGTGTTGTGTATGTTAGCCTGAGGGATGCGGGCTCCTGTGCTGGTTATTTTAATGAGAATGCTTTCTGCTCAGCCTCACATGCCTCTCATTACTGCCCAGAGAGTGAAGAGAAGAAGAGATGATTGGAGGAATGAATGTTAAACAGATGCAGACGGGAATGGAGGATGCATCTAATGCAGCTAATTTTGTATCTGGCAGCGACGAAAGAGAAGAAGAAGATTCGTCTTCTTCTTCTCTTTCGTCGCTGCCAGATACAAAATTAGCGCTTTATGTGTCACAGCCTTGATAAGAGTCAACCTTTGATTTAGATTAGACAGCATCCACAATTTGCCAGTCTCGACCCATGCATGTGCAGCTACCGTAAACACCTAAAGGAATAGTTTGACATTTTTGGAGTGAATTTTTAATTAGTTTCTTGCTAAGAGTTAGATTAGAGGCCTAAAACCTTAAATATGAAGCTACAGCTAAGCAGGAGTATAGCTGTGTTAGCACAAAGACTAGAAACGGGGAAACAGAAGTAGAACTGCAATAAATGTTAAATTAAATGTCTTGTTTTAAACCAATAAATGTTTGGCATTTTTGGTTGTAAAACAGCTTGAGTGATTGATCTGTCTTCAAAAAAGCTGATTCATTCTCATTTTTGAATTGGTTAATCTACTAATCATATAACATGTTATATCTTGTTTGTTTTAATATAAAATGTAAAAACAAGGAACCAGCAGAAACTCTAGGAAGTCACTGCTCCCGGCCAAGAAATAATCCCTCCGTCTTTTCATCTAACTCTTGGCAAGAAAGCGAATAAGCGTAGTTCCCAAATGTTAAACAATTCCTTTAATGGTTGGCAACCCACATACTTCCCCTTCCATCCTGCTCCCCTATTCCCAAAGCCCTTAAATACTATAAGAAAGACCCTTTTGTGGTGGGCCTGGCTGCAGTGAACATACCTACAGACATCCCCCCAAGTCCCCACATTAAAGCCTGCCCCCAGCTGTGGAAGGGTTCAACAGCTCAGCTCCAAACACCAGCACCTAACACCGCCTCAACTAAGAGGTATTCCCAAGTTGAATGCATGTTGGGGCAATTTTGGCACGACTTTAGAGGGCCAGAATAGTAGCTGGATTGTAACACTTAGGGGAAATCCCCTTAAATATATGTATCCACTTCTGTAATTGGAAAATGCTCACTGAGAATTTACACTGCTGAGGTTTTCCTAAAGACAAAACTCAACTCAGAACATCAATCTGCTGATGGTGAGCAGGAGAACATACTGTATTATGATCCTATTATTCTTCATTCACAAGTCACAGCCATGTTGTTCCTGCCGTTATCTCTGTTATTATGAATTTCACGGAACTCGGAATTGAGGTTTCTGTTTATGTCCACTTGAAAGTCATCAGATTAGATCGCAGCGTGAGAAAAAGGGGGAGAGTCAGGTGTGTAAACTGGTTGTGAGATGATGTTTCTTGTGATGCATTTAAAAGTCATCGAAAAAACGACTTGCAAATAATCAAACCAAAACCACAGCAGGGGGGCCTTCAGTGTCTAGTCTTATATGTTTCTTTATCTTTCCAGCTGAATGAAAATACATAAGTATGAAAATTTAATTCAATGGAAGAGCATTAGTTTACAGGCTAACATATAGCTGGTATGCTGTTTATTAGTGTAGTGATCCCAGTGAAGCTTCTGTAAGAATTGTGTATTATTTCAAACTTATTCCAGAGTTTTTGTTGCAGAATACTGCTTGTTTTTCCAGTGTTCATAAACCTGATGCCAATGATGATTAAACCGTATTTGATTATGGTATATTTCCTTCGAAAGCATTTTATCGAATTAAAATCTCTTTTTAGATTTTTTGGGGATGGGAGATGAAGACAACTGAGTTCATAAATGATGTGCTGTTTTTATTTCACTCAGTCACATACCTAAACCATGGAGTTTGGAGTTTGTACTGTGCTGAAAAGGGTGTAGGGAATCTCAGATTTTTCTGCATGCACGATGCACTTAATGTTAAATCATTGTTGCACTGTACAGCTTGTTGAGGTGGAGCCCTCATCGTTCTTAAGTTATCAAAAATGCCACAGGTTCCTTCTTGAACATGATGGATAGTAGATGAACAATTAAGCAAGGGACTTGTTAGTCCCTTTTGTTGTGAGGACCCTCTT
This sequence comes from Micropterus dolomieu, assembly GCF_021292245.1. Lineage (NCBI taxonomy): Eukaryota > Metazoa > Chordata > Actinopteri > Centrarchiformes > Centrarchidae > Micropterus > Micropterus dolomieu. Next base: position 5,405,457 of record NC_060162.1, on the reverse strand, counting down.
GCAAGCATTTTGCAGTTGTTTTGTTGATTTTGGTGTAGCTATACTTTTGAGCATTTAAGGCGGTCAATCAGTCTTGTTAACTGTATTACTGAGTTAGCATGTGTTCATATACGTCACCAGTTTTTAATTTTTGTTGGCAGAATGCTGTAGTGTCAGAAAGAGGCAAAAGAAACGACCTATCTCATCTATCATGAAGGAAAGATTAGATATATATGGCTTATACAGTATATGTAAGTGTGTGTGTGTGTGTGTGTGAGAAGCTTTGCTGTTGAAAAAGAACTAAGTGACCCCTGAGGCCACTCTCGTGATCACTCAGAGGAGTCCACTGATAGATTAGGTGCATTGTGAATCAAATGTTGCTTCACTGTCTTTCATCTATCTGCACAAAACTCCACCTTTAGCTTCCTTTTGAGATATACTTATCTATGTTTGATGAGTAGCCACCAGTTATAGTCATCTAATCTGCACCATTTATCCCACGGTAGCGGTTTTCTGCAATCCTGTTAATGTTGTGACTATTGAAGTCAGAATATTGACCTGACTGCTAATTGACCTGAGTGCTGCTCACCCTGGATAGGATCCATAAAAAAAGCCTCAACAATACAGAGGAAAAAGGAAGCGAGTTGGCCATTAGTTAATTATCAACAGCCTGACATATGTGTACTGTCTATATGAAGAGGACAGAGTAACCTGAATCTGCTGCTCACACCAAGAAGACGTATTAAGAGTGTCAGTGGTCTTATTGAGTTTTCCTAATTCTAAAGAAAGGATTGCTTTCTTGCGTCATGCATATATTGATACTGTGACCATTAAGTAGTATCTATTGTAGTGCTCCTGTTAATACAGGGTTTATAGAGGAGGCGGGCTGCCTCGCTTGAAAAGAGAACAGCTCCACTAACGTTTGAAGAAATTATTACTTGTGTGAAAGACGAGATTAATGCATTTACATTTATCTGACACTTTTATCCAAAGCGACTTACAATTGGTTATACATGTCAGAGGTTGCACGCCTCTGGAGCAACAAGGGGTTAAGTGTCTTGCTCAGGGACACAATGGTGGATGTCTCACAGTCCAAAGGCAAGCATCTTATCTATGCGCCAGCACCACCCCAAAGCAGCAATGATTAATTTTTTTTGTCCACTTGGAGGCAAGCTGTAAACAAAACATGACATACTGTCATCTTATAAAGTTGCTTTTATGGACTAGTTAACAAACAGTTGCCTATAAAATCATCCAGCTAATTCACAGCAACAATATCATTCATTTGGAGTTGTGTTTCTGGAGACATGATAAAAATAACAGTCTCTCTCCTTTTAGCTCTGTTTTGGTCTCCACCAACCCCTGAGAGAAAAATCCTGCTCTTTAGCTGCTAAATGCTCCACTATGTTCACC
>NC_060162.1:5266588-5403965 GCF_021292245.1 Micropterus dolomieu | reverse complement strand
AGACGAGATTAATGCATTTACATTTATCTGACACTTTTATCCAAAGCGACTTACAATTGGTTATACATGTCAGAGGTTGCACGCCTCTGGAGCAACAAGGGGTTAAGTGTCTTGCTCAGGGACACAATGGTGGATGTCTCACAGTCCAAAGGCAAGCATCTTATCTATGCGCCAGCACCACCCCAAAGCAGCAATGATTAATTTTTTTTGTCCACTTGGAGGCAAGCTGTAAACAAAACATGACATACTGTCATCTTATAAAGTTGCTTTTATGGACTAGTTAACAAACAGTTGCCTATAAAATCATCCAGCTAATTCACAGCAACAATATCATTCATTTGGAGTTGTGTTTCTGGAGACATGATAAAAATAACAGTCTCTCTCCTTTTAGCTCTGTTTTGGTCTCCACCAACCCCTGAGAGAAAAATCCTGCTCTTTAGCTGCTAAATGCTCCACTATGTTCACCAGCTAGATGCTAACTTTGGTCAACCGCTGTTTGGTACCGGGCAGGTAGTGAACGGTGGGTTAATCAGAGCTACCTGCTGTGACTGGAAATGATGAGAGCAGTGAGAGTGAACAAAAAGAGAAAAGGCAGCTGGTTGTAAAACCAAAATAATGAGCTGAACATTACTCAGTAGAGCTGAGAGAAGAAAAGAAATCTCTTTGGGTTCAACACTAGTAGCAACTCCTTTCAAATGCTACAGTCTTTTGATCCATTGCTTTTACCTTCAGGGTAAAGAGCAGAGGGGATCACACAACGAATGTTATGAGCTTGAATTTTATGAGCGAGGCAAGTGTTTAGACCTTCATCTAGTAAATAAATTTGATAATGGGATGAGATATGATGAGACTCAGGCAGGTAGGTTTGGATCAGTCACATTGTATTTTCCCTTCTGGATTGTTGGGAAAACAAAACTTTTGAGTTTTTACAAATTGGAATAAGTAAAAGCAAACAGCTCAATCAGTCAATATCAAGTGTGGATGTGTTAGAACCAGGCTGAAGTTTGTTTGAGGCTTTAAAGCACGTGTTGAATATAAAACATTGAGTTGTAGTTTAAAGGAAGTATTAACCAGCAGGGCTCCTATTTTAATATCAGCATGTCTGTGTTGATTTACAAGTTAAAATTAACATGTGGGAAAATGGGATGTTATGTGGTATATTTAATATTTAAAACACCTCTCACACAGAGCTCATGACTTGTCCCGCTCAGTGACTTGGTAGGATTATATAAAACACACACAATGTGTTGTTGTTGGGCTAAACATCATGCAGCTTTGCCACAGGGACTCACGTCGTGTCAAATGAGGGATGCAGACATCAGCGTCTCTCCCTTTTTCTTCTCTTTTTTTATGAACATGTGAAACAGTTTAAATGTTTTCTCCAGGTGCAGATGCTCGTCTGTCTCAGGTTTAGATGGAAAATACCAGCGAGCGAAGAGAAAAAGTTGCTCACGTAGTTGTGGAGCCAACTATGACTGAACTGTTGCTCTCTGGAGAAGGTATGGTTTTGTGATTTGGACTCATCGTTGCATTGTTCCTGCTGTCTCTACAGGTTGTGAAGAGTTGAGAGAGGACTCGCTACATCATTAGGATTTAACTGAAGATTTAACTCTGCATCCTCCACAAGATTCCACACAAGAGGTTGGTATTTTTAAGGTCTATGTGAATTTGTGCTATCTAAACTCTTGAGCTCAGTGACATGTGACTTCAGTGTGGAGCTTTTCCTCTGTGACACACTCCGCAATTGTGAACAAAACAAACAGAAACGTGGTTTCCTGCTTTTCTTGTTATGATATTATTGGGGTTCCTGGCACCTGTCTATTACTGGTACTGGAAATACAAGCTGTTCCCATGGCCGCTATTGTTCCAGGCAGGTGTTATCTAACATCACTCCTTTAAAGGCCCTGGAAACCTTTTCAGCTTCTTGCTGTGAGCAATTTCTTCCTACATGAACACAAAGTCATCTGTTAGAGATCGGTTTGGATTACTGAGCCTACATACATAGCCTACAGATGTGGAGTTGTTTCCTTTTGTTGCCGGACGACTCAACCAAATCCAATCAATCCACATCCACTCAGTCCTGATGATTAGCTGAGTTTTTGAATTGTAATGTATGATCCCTTTTTTCCACCTGAAGTTTAAACATTGATTGTTCCTTATTTAGTCGTGAATATTTAACATTAAAGAGAAAGTTTTGAAACCAGTGGTTCACAACTGTTTTGGCTTCCGATACCTTAAAACGAAATAATGTGAGTTTGCCGTCTCTTTTCATATGTCGCACCGATCAGCCATAACATTATGACCACCTGCTGGTGATAATATAGGCTCCCTTTTGCTGCCAAAACTGTCCTGAGCATGGACCCACTGTGTGTTCTGACCCCTTTCTATCAGAGACAGCATTGAATTTGTCAACAATTTCACCTACAGTAGCTTTTTTTTGTTTTTCATTTTGGAGTTGCTCTGACCTAGTCGTCTAGCCATCCCAATTTGGCCTGTGTCAACATCGCTCAAATCCTTTGGCTCACCCATTTTCCCTCATTCTAACAGATCAACTTTGAGGCCACAATGTTCACCTGGTGCCTAAAATATCTCACCAACTCACAGGTGCCACGATAACGAGATAATCGGTGTTATTTACTTTACCTGTCAGTGGACATAATGTTATGGCTGATCGGTGTATATCTCCATGAACAGCAAATGAAGAGTCATTTTTCCCTTTCAAATTAATTTATTTGGATACCTGTGGAGGTACAATTATCCAGTAATTCACAAAAAAGTTAATGTAGTCTAATACAACAGCCCTGCATTAAAGCCTACATTCACAAAGGTTTTTATTTAAAGGTTTATTTAGAGGTTTGGGTTAACAACTGGCTGAGTGTGTATTTTCCGCTTTACTACTGTGGGAACCATCTTTTGACCTCTGCTTTAAATGATCTGTACTACTGCCACTGTGTCAGCACTCTATAGCACGAACCTTTAGTCAACTGAAGGTGAAACAGCATCTTCAACAGGTCCAAGTTCATGCTGTATTTTCATTGTCTGCCACATGGACTATTGAAATCTGTCCGGCTTATTTATCTAAAGTAGGAAGTTGGGGGTGTTGGCGGTGGGGGGCATGTTTTTCATGTTTCATGGAGGAAAACAACAGAGTGAGAGATAATAAGCAGGGACCACCTGTGAAGGTCATTTCGAAGTGGAAAGCCCCCTCTAAGATAATAAACAGAATAATCGTTTGTCACTTTGCTCCTAAAAATAGGGAGAGTTCATGTCACCGGACCACTTCCTGTTATCTCATACTTGTTTTTGACTGGACCCCCTTTGTCTTTGTGCGCTGTACTGTACACATAAATGGGAACAGGATGCCACTTAGGTTTAATCTTTGAATTAAATCAATACAGTTCAAGCACACTTTAATTTCAAATCAGGAAGTTTTATAATAAACCTCATGTTCCTTTTTTATTACTATCTAAATACTCTCAGCTGTTATCCAAGGATGTCTCGGCTAATTTATTCTGGAAATATAAGATAGGTTTTTATATATCCTGCCATGTCAGCTCTAATTCAGGCAGATCTTTCCTATTGTGTCTGCAGGATACCGCCTTGGTGTCGAGTGTTTTGGTATAATATGACATGTTTGAGTTTTTATAAGTTGAGCTTGACTTTTCAACACTCCTCTCTTTGTCCTCAAGTGGAAGCACATCTCACTTTACTCCCCCGAAACCAGTCTGACAAAAGCAACACGCTTCTTCATTTCTCAGCTTCCCACCTATTCGTTTTTGTCCTTGGCGTCCTCCTTTTCACTCGGCTTCTCCCCTCATTTGTCTCCATCCCTCATCTCCTCGCCTCCTACACATGCCGTTTTACGCGATTTGCCAAGAGCCTGAGAGCAGGGGATGATATCACTTGATACTTTTATTATCCGAAACCTGAGAGGGTCCGGTGCCAGCTTTCCTCACCGGTGCTTACTTTTGATTTTGTGCAGGGTATCAGGTTTTAGCTTGGAGTGCCCACAACAGCTAAGGCTCTGCCCCCAGGGGCGTTTGGATAAAGCAGCCAGCAAGATCTCAGTTTGCAGGGGAGATTGTGTCAGAGCCACAGGGAAGTTGGGATTAAACTGCACTCATACGAAGCACATAACACAGTGAGAACAATTCCTTTAACCCCACAGAGAAGAGGGCCAAATACCATCTACCCAGCTCAGCAGAGTGGCTGATTTCCTGAGTCTGCCCTAGAAAACAGAAATAAGAGTGTTTGAAGTGGAGGGCCTTTTCTCCTGTGACCCCCTGTGTTAATGGTCCCTGGGGCTGTTTGCTGGGCTAAGGTGGGGCTGGAAATGGTTAAGCATAATGAAGACAGTGTTAGACCTGAGGGCCTCAAACAGCGGAGAAGTGCTAGGGCTCCTCAGGGCTCCCCAAGGCTCCTCAGTCCATCAGCAGTCAGAGAAATAGGTGTGAAGAATGTAGACCCTAATTTCCTAAAGTGCTTTTTCACCTTGTTGAATATTTTCATTAAACTATCCCATTAAAAAAAATTAACCTCCAGCAAATTTCATATATCTGGAAATTGATTAATACTGCGCTTCATTTGAGGCATTAAATTATTACCAGCAATATGAGATTTGTAGTTCGCATAATGCTTAAACAGGTAAAAATGTATCTTAACAAGACGAAGAAGCAGTACATACCCCCAATATGTGTACTAGCGTTTAACATACATCTTTCGGACGCACTGCTCATCACATCACTTTCCAAGAGCCTACTTGTGGATTGGAGACTCGAAACTGTGGTAGCCCCAAACGATGAACTAATTCAATAAATATGTATTACGCCTAGCTTTGTAACTTTGAACTTACACTTAAATTGAAGCGCTGTTAAAGTTTATCCAGAGCTGGCGAGTCGCTGTCCGCCATTGTCTGTTATGTTGTTGCTTTTGTCGCCACTATTGCATTTTTTTGTGGGATAATTACTAATATTAATTAAAATTTTTGCTTGATGGTTATAGCGCTCAATGAAAAGTTGGAAATTGTTTGTTTGTCCCAAATTTAATGGCCGATCTACTATTTAGTGAGACATATCATTCTGGACCAAAAGAAAGGGAGAAATATTCTACCCAAACAAATAAATAATAATAAAACCCCAGGAGGACTGTTTGTAGGGTCACGCAGCAACAGTTTTTTCTGTTTTGGTTTTCACGCAACAAACAGTAGTGATTGTAGCCCTGTTGTTATGGCTCTTTGAGAGAAACGTGCCATTGTGATGGATGTTATCTCTGTTTGTTGCTGCTCCTCAGACTCTTTAATCCTCAGCTCAAACAGCACAAGTTGATGTTTAACTGCTCAGAGATGCCTTACAGATGGAGTCAGACCAGCGACAAAAAAAAAAACAACTCTCTTTTGTGGCAAACAGCACAAAACAATCTTTTCACAAGATGCCTATCCAGTGAAACCCTCCCTGTCTGTGGCGGTCCGGTTGGCCACCCACTTTGAAACTGGACTGTGATATGTCAGATGGTCTTTGTTTTCCATCACCCTCTTAACCCCCGTGGCGTGATCTTGCCATGCGAGGGCTGTTATGGTCAATATGAGAAAATGAGGGATTGTTGATGTCCGCCTTCCTCCTCCGGGGCACAGCAGAACTACTGGAGTGACTCCTTCTCCACCTCACCACTCAACCTCAGAAAGTCAGTCAGATTGTATAAACAGATGTTTTCAGGGGAAACAGTTGACCACACTGAGATCAAATAGAGGTGTGCATGTTTTGTGTTCCCAGGTCCACATGTGTTCATGTGTGCACTGCTATGCTGTGTTTTTATTATGCTCTATATGTATGTATTTGGACTAAAAAGACTCTTGGGATAGGTGAAATTGTTTTCTTTTCCCCCTCATACTGCTTATTTCTCCAACGTTTCCTCAAAAGTCAAAGGTGTTTTAAGTCCTCTGTGCCTTTCCGACCGACATGTTAGCTCCACACCTCTCACAGGTGTACACCCTACTGACCACGAACTGTGGGATCTGTTCAACATTCAGGTCTCTGCACCATTATTCCTTTTCCCTCCTTCTCTCTTTCCCACGCTCCCGTCTTGCTTTCCCTCGGAGCTCAGTGTTGGGATTTCCTCACCTTCAACACATCCGTGTGTTTATGCTCCAGCGGTACTCCCCAGTAAGTTCATAAATTAGCAAATGTGCCTCAGAGATAACTCTCCCACACTAAGATGTGCTGAACTACAACCACCATTGACAAGAGTGTAATGGAAAAAAATGATGTGGCGTGACCTCACTGCGGAAATCTATCTGTCTCTTGACCTCAGCTGTTGTATTTTGGATCATTGTCAGCTATATGAATAAGATGTTGAGGCTGTCAGTGAATATACGCTTGGTAGAAAACATTTTATGTGGCTTAACCATGAAATGTTTTTGTGTCAGCAAGTTTCTTTGAACACCTTCAACGTTTATGTTAAAATCATCAAATGAGACGATAAAGGCTAAAACAACGGCTGGGTTTCCGGCCTTAATACATTTAGAATACTGACCTAAATGTGTCTTCTTTGACTTCCTGATTTAAATTAACATTTTAGACTGTCTGCTTGTGTTTAGACAGCATTTAACATAAGAGAACTTTGGCTTAAAGTATTTTTAAAAAGTATTTTTTGGTGCAGAATCTCAGGTATCATACAACTATCAAAACATTTCAGACAACACCCAGTCCTACCCAGGCTGTAAATTAGATGGTGCTCTGCCTTTCCCCTGTGTGTGCATGCTGAACATCTGTCTCCATGTGCCTGTTGATGGGTCTTTATGCAGCCGTGGCCTTGAAGTGGCCAGATGGTTGTAGCTGCTCCCTCTGTGGCATTCAAACTGAGCTCTGGCTTCTCTGATTGCACGGAGAAACAAATGTATAGCAGTGAAGACTCCCCCTACATACATTTGTCGTTCCAGATCTGCTTTCACACTGCATTGATGCTGAGCTTTTTTTGTTGGGAGATGGGAAATGCCTGACATATTTGAAAGTCAAAACGGGAAGGGTATACTGTTTACATCCATATGCTACCATCAGGGATGCTGTCAGAACCTCTCCTTGTCAAGACATTTGTTTTGCACTCTAGAGAGTTTCCCTAGTAATCTCACCGTGAGCTGTCATTATTATTTGCCTCAACTGGAAACTCCATAAGCTCTCGTCAGAGCCAAATGTTCCATCTGTCCGTCTGCTGTGTCCATCTCTTTCCACAGCAGCTTTTATAAGTGAACCCTCCTTAGCCTCTTCAGGGTGGCTAAACGGTGGAGTGATGTAATGCGTGCAGGCGCAGCGCAGATGGAAAACACGTGGAGATAAAAACCTCATTGAGATATCTGAGGCACGTCCGGGGAATCGCGACACGAGCCAAAATCAAGCATTTGGTTTCTGTTGTATGAAAACAGTTCCTTCCTGACTCAGACTGCCTTATCAAACAAGGGCTTTGGCACACCAGAACTATCCAGTTCACAGGTGTATAGACACAGATCCTTGCTGTAAACAGAACATATAAATATATAGATATATTTTCACATTACACAGTTGTTATGGCGAACAAGCAAACAGAGCACTTTGGTTCCCACAAATTCCTGAGGGAAATATCTGGCTCTTTAGCTGCTAAATGCTACACTATGGTCACCAGCTAGTTAAATTTGTCTGGACAGGTAGTCTATTTATTTGTTTTTTAAAGCTTTTTCTTTTAAAATTGCTGCCTGCTGGTTTGATGATCGCAGTGCAACTCGCGTAAGTTGTTTACTCTAAAACCAAAACATTAAGCCGAAAGACACTAAAAGAGAACTGAAGAGTATGGTGAGAATCATCAGTGATCATTAGATCCATTGTTCATACCAAATTACTGATTAGTGCAGCTTTACTTATTTATGTATATATGAGCAACAACTAAAGATGAAATTAGGAGAAATCCGGTAGAAATTAAAACAGTTTAACAATCAAATATTCTTCTTCAGCACTGGGTGGGTATGGTTTGATCAGATTTGATTTCTCCTTGACAAGCAAAGCTGGTGGAGGAAGATGACATCACTTTTTTCCAACAAGGCCATGCCCACTGTAAATTAGTGAGAAGAGTGTTGACAAAACTTTGATACATAAATCTTTCATGTGAGGTGGAGCTGCAACGATTAGTCAAATAATTGATCAAAAGAGAAAGTGTATTTGGCTACTGTTTTGATAATCATCATTTTCAAGCAAAAAGGCAAAGAGTGTTTCAGCTTCTGAAATGGGAGGATTTACTGCAGATTTATCTGTTTTATATATTTGTAAATTTGATATCTTTGGGTTTTGGACTCTTGGTCGGAAAAAAAACCCAGACATTTGACGTCCTCTCGGATTCTGGGAAACCGGATGGGCATTTTATTTTATTTTTATTTTTATTTTTTTGTGATTCAAGTGATTCATCGATTCATCTAGGAAGTAATTATCAGATTAATGGATAATGAAAATGATTTTTAGTTGCAGCTTTAACGTGAAGTAAACAAAGGACACCATTGCGTATAATAACAGAATTATTAATAAAATAATTTTTTATGTTTATGCCACTCCATAAAATACATTCATCCACATCTTAGCCAAACTGTCAAGTGGATTTCCTTTGCCCAATCTGTTATCTGTTTCACTGCACTTTGCTTCACACTCATCCACTTTCTTTAGATCTAGAAGATATGATTGATCAGTCTGACAAGAAAAGATGAATTACCAGCAAGCCCAGAGCCAGACTCCACCGAGTGCTCTATGGAATCTGTATGAATGATGATTTAACCTGGCATGTGTATGGTGCGTACATGTGATGCAGATGTGCTGCTATAATTGCGACTGCTAAGGATCTTTCTTCACTTTGTTTTCTGATCCTCTGGTCTTTGATGTGAGGGTCTGTGCTGTGTCCGAACTCCCAAGGCTGCCAAGAGAAATCTCCCGGAGCATTTTCACGCAGCACCGGTTACTCTTCATGAGTCTGTAAGACGATATGTTGTGAGTCTGTCTGATCTGTATCTCCGAATCCACAACATGACATGTGAGAGCTAGGTCTGCTCACAGTCAGGTTTGTTCTACTGATACCACTGAAAATGTAAACAGGAAGAGTAGTTAACTGAGGTATGGCTCTGCAATGATACCTGGATACGGCGCCGCTACTCGGCCTTGCTATAATTTATGCCCAGTGGCCTCTTGTGGTATTACAGAGATAAATTACCAGAACTTATTATACATCCATGGACTGAGGTATTTTAGAGCCAGTTTGCCCTTCCATTAAAACGCAATTGTCCAATTGTAGCTTGTAACTGAGCCAGAGAAGCACATCATTAACTAACTAGGTTACATTACTTTGTGGAGCTACAGGTTACGTTTAAAGAAGCCCTGTTCATAGTACAGGATGCTGCTATTAGCGTTTAAGTTAACTTTTTGGGGATTTGGCATTTGGGGAAGTTTACACTCCAGCAACCCCAGCCACGTTCCCTGTGATAGCACTATGTTTGCCAAACACATTGTCGTCACCCTGAAAGAATCAATAAGCTAATAGTAGCCAAACAAGCTTGATTTCAATCACATTATCAACTGGTGAGGCTGCTGACTGGAAACATGAATAAGTCAGCAAGAGATGTTTTTTCCCCCAACCATCTTATTTAGCTAGCTAGCTCCGGCTAATAAGAATTGCAAGTGACAGATGTCATTTTTGCCTAGAAAGGGCAAGTCTACTTTAGTCTGCCTCTCTGTGAAATAAGGACCCATTAAAAAAAAATCTGTGTATGTGCTGTGTGAGAAAGGAAAACCTGAAAGGCGTAACAACATTATCTAAGGGGAGGGGCTTAGCGAAAGGTCAAGTGTTGTTTTGCTGAGAAAAGGCATTTTTGTGATATTCCAGACATTTTAGGGAGACTTTGCGTGGCTTTAAAATGGGTCATTAACCTTTTCCCATCCAATTCGCAGCCACAGGGTGAGGATGGGTCACCAGGATTTATTGGAAATGGGTCAAAGGAGAGGTTTAATTAGGTTCAGGATATATGCATCAGGGTTAAAAGGAACTATTTTTGAACTGTTACGGCCTAACATCCATTCAGACTGATAAGAAAGGCCTCTTCCTCAGGCCTTCCACGCTGCCTTTAAGCGCCCGGCCTACCGTCTTCTCTTCCTGTGTGAGTCGGCCCCTTTTTCCGTCTTCATATGGAACTCATTTGTTTCCCATGTGTGAGTGAACACAAAAGTCAGACGAAGGCTGTAGCTGACTGCAGTGTTGGCTGAATGCACCCAGTGCTGCTGTAAGCAATCCTGGGACACTTTGCTCCCATCAGCCAGAAAGTAATCCATTAGTCAGACACCGAACCATCTGCTGTATCAGTCGGTTAACTGGGCATCCAGGCAGCGATCTAATCTGGCAATCAGATTTGTTGTTGACTGAGGAAGGATGTAACAGAATCTATGTGTGTGATGTGGTTCATGTATCGGTTATTGGTGGGAGCAACTAGATTAGCTTTGTGTCTGTGTGTGCAAGCTTAACTTTTAAGTAAACTTTATTTACAAACTAAATACTAACAGCACCTTGTAGTGTACTGTAAATTCAGATTACACAGTTGAAGTAAACTAGGAGTGCACTAGATGCATTACATGTACACTAGCCATGTACTGAGACCATAATCAGATCTTTTACTTACTGCAATGTAGAAATACTTCATTACAAGTAAAAGTCCTGCATTCAAATTTTACCGCCAGTTAAATCTCTCTGTATTTGTGAACCAGTAGTGATGTGTTTTATGCCAACTAGCAATGATTTGCCAGAGCTGAAGCGGAGAGCAACTGTAGGAGCATGGCAGAGCCTGCACGGCATGTGCCGACAGTGTTGTGTTAATACTCTCAATATCAGAAGGGAAGAGTCTTCAGAGAGTTGGTGTTAACTGAAGGGCATTGATAATGGGTGTCACACTCAGACGTCCCAGTGATCATGGCAGCATTGATTGTAGCCAGGCGACGCAATAGCACATCACATCATGTGTGCACAGATCGCACAGATAGTACAATACCTGATGCTCACCATGAGGGAATGAAACTGGAAAACATAAAACCTACTGCTGTGAGAAGCAGAGATGATAGTTACACACTGCAGCGATCCGGCGCAGAGTACCGAAAACAGCTCTCAGCACTGAAAAAGAAGAAAAGAGCAGAGGGGAGTTAATAGAATATTCAAATACTTTAATTAGAATCTGTTGTCTTTCAAATCAAACATTTTAAAATATGATTGGAAAGTTTTGTTCTTGCAGCTGCATTTAATAAAGATAAAATATTTTGACTCAAATGTTACTTAACCCTGTTGTGTAATATGTTGCTTCAGTACACTTTAAGGTCTCAATTAGACGCCTGGTCTGGTTTTCATTGAAGTTCTTTGGATGTATAAAAATCTTAAAGCCCACCGGGTCACCTGCTTGAGCTAATTCTAAGCTGTTTAGTTCGCACATACAAATATAAATGGTTTGTCAATATGGACATGCTGCACATCGTTAGATCTGTTTTCTGATTCTCCACAATTCAATCGTTTTGTTCATTTTACAGATATAGTTCAGATTTAACGGTATGGTAAATAAGTTAGACGAATAAAAGCCACATTTTTATACAAGTAATATTTTTACCGGTTGAAATTTGATAGTAGCCTATTTCCCATGTTTGCTGAGCAAGAGTTTTGTGGGAAAGGAATTAAAGGCTTGTCCCATAAAGATGCCTGTCCCAGATATAGACCAGTGACTGAAGCAAATAAAAGCCTGGTTTTACTGTGTATAAACCAAAAAGTGGGCACATTAAATTTGATTAAGTATTAAACTAGTTCACTTTTCAAGTATACCAATGGTTTATCCAACAGTATATTAACACACATACACTTCACTGAAGTATACTTAATGGTGTATACTAGAGGTTCACTTGTTTTTTGTAAGGGAAGTGAAAATACAATTTTCATTGAGGCTGATAAGATGTTGGCCTTTGCTGATTGAATGGGTGCGGAGAGAAATGAAAACAGAGAGAAGAGGTGAGAGAAACTGAGACAGAGAGAGAGGAAGAGGAGAGACCCTCTGCAGCTCCAGCTCTTGTTATTTTAACCCAGATTCAGCACTGAAATATGGCCACCATGTGGACTCTCTCAAGAAGTGTGGCTCCGGCGTTGGCCTAGCCAATCAGAGGAGACGTGGCGGCCCAGGGAGGAGGGACATTTGGGAGGGTCTGGGAGTCGGAGTCTGAGAGGGGCATTGAAGTGTGTGAGCAAAGCAGAGGAGAGTCAGGGCAGAGAAGCCACATCTCCAGGAGAGCTGGACTATCGACAGACCAATGGAGACAGGTTGGACTATTGTTTTATTTGTCCTAATTGTCCTTCATTAATTTCCTGTTTAACCTACTGAGGTTTCTTCCTGGGTGAACACTTATTCAAGCTCTCAGCTGGGTTCCTGGCTCATGTTATATGATATAAATATTATGTTTTAGGTCTGAATCACAAGCTTCACTGTAGCGTCACAGAGTTCCAGGATGCTGAGCAGATGTGCAGAAGTGTTGGGAAAGACTGGCTGTTTTGCTGTGGAAAACCTGACTATAGACTCCTTTGTTATGAACTGCTATTATTACTATTAGAGTCTGCAATTTTCCTTAAATAATGACAAGGCCAAGACTTATTCTGTCCTCTAAAGCCTTCACAAGAGCGCTGAAATAACACATAACCAGATGGATGCCCAAAGAAAGAAGAATTACCACTCTGTGCTTTTGTTGTATTGACATTTTACAATGTGGTTTATCTTAAACAGAGCCTTTACTAGACATGAAATTTTGACTGGAGTAGTATTTGAGGTCCACCGTGACCAATCATCTCCTGCATTCCCTTTCAGTAGCTGCAGGGGCTTCTCATTCAAACAGATACTCGCAGATTATAAGCACTCTCTTTGTTTTAAAATTGCTTTGCCGTTGGGTCACATAAGGCAAGAGAGGTGTGGGCGGAAAATACTGGGAATCTAAGGAAAGACTCTGCATGTTTCTGAGTTAGATCATCTTTAACAGAGTGATGCAGCTGAGTTGGAGATGCTTCTTAATTCCTGACAGCTTCGTCACAGGTTGCCGAAGCTTATCTGGTGTTTCTAGCGCTCTCTAAACCCTCCAAAAACTCTCCCTAAACCCCTCATCCAGCTCTAAACAAACACTCTCCATGGTGATGTGTTACTCTAGTCGTGGCATGTCCATAGATATGTAGATTTCTTTCCTGTCAGTTGCAGCGTGGAAAGGCGTTTCCTGCTGTTTTGTTGCTGTGATAAGAGAAAGGTTGAGCGGAAGCTTTTTCAGCCATAGGGAGATAGGGCAATGTTGGTCAATTGGTGGGTCGGTCCATCACTTTGGTCCAGAATGAAATAACTCAATAACTGTTTGATGGATTGCCATGAAAGTGGGATTGTCCTTCTTGTTCCCCAGAGGATGAAACCAGTGTAGGTGTAGACTTGACAATTATTTGATGGATAACCATGGACTTTGGTGCCAATATTCATGGTTCCCAGTGGTTGATGACTTTGGTGATCCCCTTTCCACCAGCGCCACCATGAGTTTTTGTGTCAATGGTCTCCACGAGTATTCAACTGACTGCCATGAAATTCAATACTAACATTCATGTCGCCCTCAGGATGAATTGTAATAACTTTGTCGATCCCTTTTTTTTTTTCCATCTTGCGCCATCATCAGAACAAACTTTTATATGTTTAATTCTTTAGTTTATGACTTACAAAATTAATGACCATCAGCCTCAGTTGTGCTTTGTGTTTAGTGCTAATTACATAGACTGTATAGAAGAAGTGGACGTAGTCACCCGTTCGTTTGTGGACTGCCGTTTTGAAGCCTTGAGTTTGGTCCGTAGGGCGCCGCCAGGTTGAGTTTTTGCAACCAGCGGCACTGGACATTACCATATTTTGGACGAGAATGGTGGAGCTAACGGCCGTGTGCTGAGTTAGGTAGCTTGCTTAGCTAGGTGCATCTGTAATTCACGTTAACTTTCATTTTAACAGGGCTGACAATTTTGTCTAGCGAACAACAGGCCTAAAACTAAATGTACTCACCAGAGAAAGTGAACAGCCAACTCCTAATAAGCTTTTTCAACGGCGCTGGTTAAATTTACACAGTGCTGTGGAGTCACTCTAGCCTGATTGACAGGTCACCATCCTGCCCTGAAGCATACTCTGCTTCATGGTCTATTTTCCTCTAAATGGATAATTTACTAAATGAACATCATGTTGTATTAAAGAAGACATGAAACTTGAGACCATAAACTCATTAGGAACGTGTTTACTTAAATCGGCTGAGAAGTAGTGCCATTTTACCGTTATTTCTAATGGAAACAGACTTCTTTTTGCAACCAGAAGAGTTGCCCCCTGCTGGCCGTTCAATAGAATGCAGGTTTAAGGGACTTCTGAGCATGCTTCACGTCTCAGACCGTAAGCTTCCAGCTTGGCTAATTAACAAATGTTAGCATACTAACATGCCAAACCAAGATGGTGAACATGGTAAACATTACCTGCTTAACAAAAGCATTGGCATTGTGAGCATTAGTGTGCTGACAGTAGCATTTAGCTCAAAGCACTGCTGTGCTGAAGGACAGCTTCACAGAGCTGCTAGCATGGTTGTAGTCTTATTTATTTTAGTGTGAATGTTTGTAAATAAATGTAAAAGTTAAGGGTGTTCCTCTGTGACCGATCAGGCATCTTTAACAGGTCATTAATCATTAGTTAATGCTGAATTTCCTTTTGATTATTGATTTATTAGTAGAGGCTGCAAGCAAACTGAGGTCCAACTTAGGGGAAGTTCCCTTCTTTTCTATCCATGGGCCACTAGCTCTCACTTTGGGGGAGCATGTGTTAGGTGGCAGAGAGTCTTGTAAGATAGTACGCTCATAGGGATTTGTGTTGGGGTCAACAGGTTGGTGGGATGCCGTAAACTTTTCTGTGCATGTAAACCGAGCCTTAAATAATCCTGCGTCTCCCCCTTGGTTACTCAGGCAATATAAAGGACATCATAAATTCACCTCGAGCCTCACATATACAGGCAACCATGCTTCACTCTGATCCTGATAACTGCTCTGTCTGTCTGGGAACAGTGAGCAGACCTCTGGGCATATGTTTTGACCAACACCAGGTACATTAATAGAACCAGACTTGCCCAGACTTGTTTTAGATACAAACCTGCATTCAAGACAACTCAATTGAGACTCCTTATCTCCCCAGCTGGTTTGAATAAGTGTTTTCCAACAGTGTTCCTGTCAGTGAGGAATTAGTCTTTGCAACTGGCAGGCAAATGTTTGACCCTAAAACTTTGGACTGGCCGTTTGTCTTAACGTCAAACATCAGTCTCGTCAAAGGACCTCTGGGACTTAGACGTCAACGGCCTTTTTGGTGAGAGGGTTGGAAGAGTTTTCAGTTAGTGAATGTGTGTCTGCATCTGTTCCTGCATCTGTTCGTGGTGAGGGAATGAGCACACTTGTGATTCATGAAATTAATTTTGGTCCAGATCCACAGAGACGGCTGTCTGTGCCTGTTCTTATGATCTCATCTGTTTTACACAGTCCAAACATACTCTACGTTAGCACACACACCGCCCTGTAAGAGACCACAGATTTGGGTCATTTTCTCCGCTAGAAAAGGGGGGTTGGGGGGTTGGAGAACTGTTGTTGATATCTCTACATGATGACAAAGATCAAAGTTTGTGTACTGCTCTTACTCCCTAACACACTCGCTGGGATGTGACCACAAGGGGCCACCGTGGCTACCTCGACCTTCGCTGTAAGGGCACCACAGGGGCCGAGGGATGGAAACCTTGCAGTGTGGGCGGCACGCATGTTAACAGCGGCCCCCGGCACCCTCTGCTGCCTTGCCAAACACTGGTCGGGGAATGACTAACAGACTCCCAAGAGGCAGCAGGGAAACCAGGGCAAAAAAAAGACTTAAAGAAAAGAAACAACTGTCAGCTTTGGCCCAGAGCTGTATTTATAACATGAGGTCTGTACTGTACACGCATCTTTTAATCTTCTCTGGCATTCCAACTTCTGAGTTTTAATGTATGTTCCTCCCAAATTTGTTATTGTCTCGTATAGATCAAATCTGAAAGATTTCATAACTTAAATAGAATTAGTGTTTGACTGTTTTATCTCCCGAAATCTTCCAGGGATCCTAAGGGCTTTAGATCGGGACGCCATGATCAGAAAGGTCTTCATTCTCATACTGTGTTGTCTGTTTACTGGAGTTTGTAGTTTTTGTCATCAGAAAAGGTATCTTTTATAATGCAGTAGTGCTAGACACTTTATGGAAGAAAAACATCTTACAAGGTGGGAAAATGAGCCCTGTAATTCTGATATAGTGAAATAGGGCAGTCAATTACTAAATCAAAGAAACTTACGTCCAGGACTAGACCTTTTATAGCAAATCTTTATGGAGTTTGATTTGATTAGTGGAAAAGGCTCTGCTCATTGAGGGGGCATTCAACAGGATTTTCGCGGGAGAACTAACCCTCCTGTCAAGAGTTAGCCTAGCTTAGTATAAATACAGGAAGCAGGAGGACACAGCTAGCTTAGCTCTATCTTAAAATTAAAAAAATACAGTATTGTGACAGCACACAGCTACACATTAAACCACAATGTGTTAAAATAATAATGACAACTTCTAGGTCCATACTTTTTCACAGTCACAACCCCCTCAGTATGACTCATTTCACTATCAGAGTTTGATTCATTCGGTCCGATAACATTTGGAAAGTCTGGAAAAGGTCCATGATTGAGTCATTTTATTCCCATTCAAGTTAGCGGAGGGCTAAACTTTCTGGCGCGCTTACTCTGTGCGAGGCTTTGTTAAAGGAAACACTAGGAAACTTTTTATCCAGCATATCGCTTTAATCACTGTTGCCCAAGCAAAATACCCATTTAATAAAACATGTATCACGAAATTGTTGTAATCCAGTTTTGTGCTGTAACAGATTTGGCTGTGTTGTGATTGTTTGCTTGGTGGAAGATTTGGCTCTTTTATGAACTGACACCATTTGCAGCTTCCTCATTGTAGTGTCACTGACTCAACAGTGCAGCTGGGTTGATGTCAGTGGTTCGTCAATCGGTTACCAGCGATCATGGGACAGCCGGGCGGGCGTTGTGTTATCAACCGTTGGCTGACCCCAGGTCAGCTGTGTGGGCTGCTTGATGAGAGGCCTCAGGCTTGTTTTTCTCCCTGTCTGCATCCGCTTCTCATTCCGCTGTTTCCACATCCATTTTAACCCTCCCATCTCCACCGCGCGCACACACACACACACACACACACACAAACAAACACATACACAAACACACCAAGGCAGACATGCATAATGTTTTTCTAGCTTTCATCTTTCTACAGCCTCAGCGATGACGATCCACTGGGAGTAGAGAACACGACGAGTGCCCTGATCACAAATCCTTAAACATAAACACACTGAAAACAGAAGAGGCCCACTTCAAATGAACGCATCCCCACACAACTCATTAAACCCTCTCCTCAAGATCTATACCAGAAGCCTCCCTTCCTCCTCTGTCTGCTCCTCCTCCACACTTTCCTCATTCTCCACTCTTCTGCTTTTCCAAATATGACAGGGGAGAGCTGCACTTCCTCAAATAAAACAAAAATTACTGATCATCTGAGAGCGTCTTTTATACATGCAATTACATTTTATACATGTTATTAAAGCACTCACTCTGTTGTTCTGTCTCTCTGTCTTAGGTGTGTCTGATGTGACGCCAGCGGGCTGGCTCAGGGAACACAACTTCTATACAATGTAGACACCAAAAACCAGACAGAATAAGAGTCTGAAGACTGAGCCGACAGAAGGAGGGTGAGTCCAAGGAGGAGGAACAACAGCTGTGCCGAAACGACACCAGCAGAAGATAAGAAGTGAAAGAAGCAGAGAGAGAAGAGGGAAGCAGCAAACTGTGAATCATTAACGTGAACCCTTTGTGCACAGCAGTGTCACCTACTCCTTCCTGTAAAGTGTTCACTCGCCCCGAGGGAGAAGGATCACAATATCAGCTCTCGGTCTTCTGAGGGCCTCCGACCCACACTCCACCTTTGCACCTCTCAGACGTGTTGAAATCTGAACAAAGGGAGACTCCAGCCGCCGTCAGCATGTGCCATGTCATTGTCACCTGCCGCTCCATGCTGTGGACTCTGCTGAGTATTGTGGCTGCGTTTGGAGAGCTCATCGCCTTCATGAGCACTGACTGGCTGGTGGGATTCCCCCGCACCCCCGATGCCGTCTTCGGCCCCCATGGGACCACCACAGCCGGAGAGGCCTACAGGCCCACTTTAGGCATCTACGGTCGCTGTATAAAACTGCCCCACCTGCATCGTGGAATACTGTGTGGACCGTACGCCATCCACTTTGGGGAGATTGCCAGCGGGTTCTGGCAGGCTACTTCTATCTTCCTGGCGGCAGGGATTCTGCTACTGTGTGCCGTGGCGTTCATCTCGGTCTTCACCATGTGCTTCCAAAGCATCATGAAGAAGAGCATCTTCAACGTGTGTGGACTGCTGCAAGGGATCGCAGGTGAGATATATATTTACATTTTCTGGTGCTTATCACTAATCCAAAGGGTAATTACTGCCATACCCTCCCTGTAGAGGCTAAGCCCAAGCTTTAAGCCCCTGAGGTTCTGTCCCGGGGTTGAATAATTATTGCACTTTTTACCTTGTTTGCTTAATGAAAGTCCAAGTCCGTGTGTGTGCGTATGTGCTTGGTCAGAAAGCTGTCTGTGCTTCCATGTAGCATCTGAGGAACCAAAGATTGGTTCCTTTTTATGCCAAGAGCACTAATTGTCTCTTATACTCCCTTTAAAGTGTCTGTTCCGTTCTTGTTCCGTTAGAAAAAGTATGTTTTGAGCCCACATTGGATCTTCTTCATGTACAGAAGTATCAAACAGACTCAGCAGATTGAAAGACTCAAACAGATGAAGAAATAGTCAGTTTATTTCATCAGAACTGCTTGTAGGATGGTCAGACAGCTTCAGAAATCCTCTCCATTCCACACCTTTCTGTAACTTTTCTATCAGGTGTGTGAAGGTGAAAAGTCGGCAGGGTTTGCACTTCTCTCTCTAGCTCTCTCTTTTTCATTCTTTACAGTTATTTCTTTCTGTGTGTAGAACAGAATTCAACTCTATGAATGTCCTCCAGCAGAAACTGTCTAAAAGTGTGAACTGTTATCCCCATATTTAAAAGATTATTGCAATGCCTCTAAACACATTTCCAAAGTTGTCGCCTATGGGTGTGCCTACAACCACAGTGTCCAAGCCAGAGTGAAAACAGTATTAATAATATTAATTACAAACTACTTTAATCCTTAATAAACTGTCAGTGTATTTACTGCTTTTGAGCCCCATGTACACTGTACTGATCTAAGCTTACTCAGTCCATCTAACCTTTATTGTTTCTCTCCATTCCTGTGGCGTCCACCGTTCATCAAGGTAAATGAAAAGTTTCAGCTGAACACATTCATTACGAGCACCACAACTCCCACTGCTGGAATTATGTGTTTGATTCTCATGGAGCCTTCTGTGAACTTTTACCAAACCACTCAGAAGTTTAAAACACATGGCGGTTTGTTTCCACCCTCAGAGCTGTCATTGCCACCCAAATATTTACTTTCAGCTGGACCTTTTCTGACACTTGATTGGCCAAAAAAAAAACAAGTTGAACACGCATGCGTATCTCTATTTGTGCGTGAAGGGTGTGTATCCTGTGTCTATGGTTGTGTGTTTGACGACCAAATCTCAGGCCGCTTTGACTCAGAGTGGTGAATTATGGAAGGGAGGAGGCCATGAGATCACGCTCGCTGAACCTCCTCTATTTTCACATGCTGTACCTCTCAGCTCTCTGGTGATTATGGCTGTCCTCCCCCACAGTTGTTTATTTGGTGCAGGCCCAAACAGAAAAAGGTGGGAGTGTGGTGAAGGACTTGCCAGGTTGTAAACTAAGCTGACCTGAGAGAGAGCTTAAATCCATTCAGTTCATGTTATTGCCTATATTCTGTTACATTGAAATTTAATTTGTTGGAGTAATTAACACAGACATTGCTTGTTGGTTATTTTATACAAACCAGTAAACTGTCTTAACCAATTTTCCAGATTTCACACAGACAAACAACAGCATGCTTTTTTTAGCTGATGACCATCAGTTTTGCTTTTTTTTTTTATCAGCTGTAGTTTGCTGAAAATTCTGTTTTTTGCACTGACTTTCTTGTTTCCCATGACTCGTTTTGAAAGAAGAACCGTGTAAAAGGATCTGAAATTGCACATGATAGCACTACAGACAGTATTAATATTATATAATATTATGATGAAAGACTGAGGCTAAAGGTTCATGCCTAAGGCAATAACTAACATAGAAACAAAGGAGCAAAATGTTCTTGAATTGCAGGGTAGCCTGGGAGCCTTAGTATTATGTCATGTTGAGATGTTAAATCGTTCCATAACCTTTTTCCATAATGAATGCTACTTATTTATATATTTATATAAGAGCAAAGGCTTTGAGGATGAGGACTAACTGTTGAGTTTGGAAAACGTAATGCTACGCTGGGTAGGCTAGTATCGAATTTAGCTTGAGTTGAGTGTAAACATACCCAAACCACATAGACCAGGACAAAGTCACTGACGTTAGCTTAAACTCTGATAGCATCTTGGCTCCTACTCAGTAGATGTTCCAGTCCTGACCGGCCTTTTTGTATTGTAACCTTTAATAATGTATTTATGTAAGTATTAGCTCTTTGGCCTTGTAAAAAACATTAATTTACTACTCTAGGTTCTAAACTTAGTTAGCCGGGAAAGCTAATGTTTGCAGCTTACATCAGAGCATTCCTGTGTCTTTGGTTTCGAAAATGCAATAAAAAGATTACACCGACTGTAGTTCTTACTTGGAGTCTTGGGATGTGGAGAAACTTGACAGGCCTGCCGTGCCTAATTATGGTTGCTAAGCTATGATTGGACAATCACTGTTTGGACGGAGGGGTTTTAGCGAACGGTCAATTGTCCAGTTTTTATGAATGGAATCTGCTCATAGCCGCACCAACATGGCCACCAGAGATACTATTACATAACCTGAAAGCCTACTATTTACAATCTATATAAAGGCCCGGGACTCTGGGACACATGGCCAAGGTAATGAAAGTGGGGAAATACACCTCTGAGTCTCTTCATTGTGGAGAGGATGAGGATGCGGAAGAGGAAAGGAGGCGAGAGGAGCTTCAAACAGCTGAGGAGGCGGGAGGGTTTCCTTCGTGCCTGTTAAGCTAAAGGCTGATAACCCTTTACTCATTTCAGCTGCAGGAAGAGATAAGTCCCAGCATACCGCTTGTCTGACATCTAACAGTGTTTCTGCTGATGCTTCTTTGTCTTTTTCGAATCAATTAGCGAGCGTGCATGGGAGTTCTCAGCTTGACTGCTGTCTTTTCATGAGGCCTGTGAATGATATCACTCTCACTGATATCCAGCACCAGCACTAACACACTGACTTGACTCTACTAATCACTATTTCCACTATTCGTGCCGACCCTCCGGTAATAAGAAAATTGGAGCCAGACGGCAGATGTTTGGGGAAGTGATTGCCCTCAGATGGGAAGATTGTGATGCCGTTGCCAGAGATCGTCACGTCATTGCACATAGCTCCAAACCCATTAACCTAATCTACACACACTGATGTCACTTGTACTTTAGACTCTTTTGTCCCCTGTGACACACTTTCTGATGGCTAGTGTCTCAGATGCCATTGAACTGACGGTCAGTTTAAGCTCAGGTGGTTTTAAGATTTCAGCTGAACGTAAATCCATTCCCTTTACTTTACGTAATCAAATGG
Organism: Micropterus dolomieu; assembly: GCF_021292245.1. NCBI lineage: Eukaryota > Metazoa > Chordata > Actinopteri > Centrarchiformes > Centrarchidae > Micropterus > Micropterus dolomieu. The sequence goes on along the minus strand of NC_060162.1, from coordinate 5,382,094 downwards.
CTAAAGCAGGCAGTCTGCTGTTGAGGGTCAGTTGGCTACACATTGCTGCAGACCCAAAGGCTTCTTGTACACCAGTTGGACTACCTGTAAGTAAGTGAATACTCTGTACATTTATTGAAAAGTTGGACTACCTGTAAGTAAGTGAATACTCTGTACATTTATTGAAAAGCTTTCCCCACTCATGTAGACCTTTAGCAGAAAAGGATTAGAAACAAGACGGTAAACAAACTCGGCAGTAAAACTGTCTCCAATTCTAGTGCGTTCGGTGTCGAATGCTTTTATTACCTTCCATAAACTTTCTCTCCAGCCGTGAGTCAGAGACCTCATCACAGGTTTAACCATTGGCCATGACTCAGCCCCAGGTTGGTAGTGAGGGAAACAAAACAATGTCTTGGAAGGAAGTTAAGCATCATTACTGTGTGATGATGATTCTGACACAAGATATTTTAAAAGAGTAAAGCACTGACTGGGTCTGATTGGTAAGACATGGAATTCCCATGATTTTATAGTTTTTACTGGATATCTGTGTTTACACTGGAGGTGTGGCTGTTTCATAATGACACTAACCAAATGTAGAAATTTAGTCACATTCATAAATCTGTAATTTTACAATTAGAAGCATTTTGCAACCAATAAATCCTTACTGCTTTTAATGGGAAGCCATAGTATTATTACTATAAACAACAAAGGCCATTATCATGAAGGAACAAAGATACGGTATACCTGGTACTTTACATGGTGTTACTGTTGGCTTACTGTTGGGGACATGCCATAGGTACTGTACATCATGTGCTTTACTTGTTGGGAAGTCTGGTGTTTAGGAGTCCAACTGTTTCCTGCATTAAAGCTTCTATAATTAAGGGAGCAGTTGACTACATGTGAAAGGTGTTGCTCAGTCTGTCTCTCCTTCAGCTTTACTGTTTTGGATCCTTTGCTTTGTATCTGTTGAATGTGTAAATAACTTTGCTAACATGTTTTTCACATTATAAGGTGATAATAAGTCGGTGATGTCTTTACAGCTTGTTGTGCTAACCCCCAAATGCCTAAAAAGTCAATAAATGGTCCTTTAACAACAAATAATACATTATATATGAGAGGAGACACCTAGAAATTGCAGTACAACAACACTTAAGAGTCTACATCCACGCTAGCATCTCTGTAAGGAAACATGTTGTTGCTGTTAATATTAGAATCACCTGCTAGTATAACTCAATACTTTTCAACAGTACCACAAATCATAGCCTCTATTATGACCATGAAGATGAATCAACACCTCTCGAATTAAATAGTTGTGTAATAGTGAATATATCCTTCATGAAGGTCTGATTTATATTTGTAGGGCTGTTAGATTAGACGGCTCTAGTTTTAGGTAGGTGAACCTGATTACCTGTTTACATCAGTGGTGTCCAATCAGAATGCAATAAGTCTTCAAGTGAAGCTTTTGTAAGAAGCTTTTGTACCCTCAAAGGTGCGATAGAGCTAAAGAAATTGTGTCTCTTATCAAATTGTGTCTCTGGGTCAAATCAAGAGGAACATTTTAGTTAAATTAGAGCTCCATTGATTAGTCCATCCATCCATCCATCGTCAACCGCTTATCCTGCGTACAGGTTTGCGGGGGGTCTGGAGCCAACCCCAGCTGACATCAGGCGAAAGGCGGGGTACACCCTAGACAGGTCGCCAGTCCCATTGATTAGTCGATTAATTTACGACCGAAAAGAAAGCAGCAACTGTTTTGATAATCGACCAAATTTTTCATACAAAAATGCCAAACATTTTATGTCTCCAGCTTTTTACATGTGAATATTTGCTGTTTGTCCTTGTCTTAACATTACAGTTGATTAAATGTCTTTAGGGTTTGTACTGTTGGTTGGACAAATCAAGATTTGGTCACTGTTTTACAGACCAAACGATTATCGATTAACAGAGAAAATAACTGATTGCCGGCATTTCATTTTGCCCTCTCGTTGTCTCTTCTCCATATTTTCTCCTCATGTGGATCCCGGCGGGGTAGGACCCAACTCTTCTTTTTTCCTGGAAAGGAGAAGGGTAGCCAGATTTCTTGGAGCAGAGTGCAGACTTGCTGTGTTGTGTATTACAGGGTGGAGGCTGTGGGAGCAGAGGTTAGAGAGGAGGGTTAGGATTGGTGGCACGAAGGCAGCTATCACGAATGGATTGATGGTGGAGAATTGACAGTTTGGAAGTTAACAGAGACAAGAGCCAGCGCTGAGGGACTAGCGAGCCTGGACGGGTGGAGTGCAGCGGGATATTAGGTTAGAAGGTCCAGCTTGTGTGTGTGTGTGTGTGTGGAGGGGGGGTCTTAGGGAGGGGTAGGGTTGGGAATTAAAACCATACCTTCAATCCATCACTGGAGCCGGTCTGGATGTCAGGGCAGTGCAGCAACATGTGGAAAGAATTTATGACCTAGTTTTCATTTCCTTGTTTAATACGATATTGGACGCTTTAAGAGCGAGACACTGAGAAAGAGAGGAAGCAAAAAGAGAGAGAGAGGGTAAGGAAAGGAAAGGAGGGTGAGACAGTTTCACCTCCACACTTGTTTTTATGAAGCAAAGCAGAGAGACCTGCTCGTTAAAAGAAAGCTAGTCAGTTGAAAACATTAAGACATCAAGATAATTAAATCATTAAAGTCATTTGTGTGCTTCATTTATTATCTGTTATTGTATTATTGTAAATGTTTCCTCCTGAGCTGTGATTGGTGGAAGGACCCTCGTCCGGCCGGCTGACTGATGCACTACCACTGGAGGAAGTACAGGGCACATAAGGATGGAAAGCTCATCACATGGTAGATAATATACAGTCAGTTGCATCTGTAAGAAGAGTGTGTCAGTATAAGTGTTAAGGTGTTGAAGCCAAGTCAGCACGGTAGTAGAAGTGGGTCACAATAAGACAGGAAGTGACCCCATACTTCCCCGGAGACACAGGACGTCGGAGAGTCAGCGAGTGACTGGGGCAGGCGGGAAAGCCCTTCAGCTACCTTTTCCTGTTGTTCTCTACTCTCTCTTGTGCACTGACTTGACAGGCATGTGTGTCAAAGGTTCAGGTTTAGGTTTCTTTCCTGCCTCGGCAGTTGCCACACTGGAGGTCTTGCTGTGATTATCTTCAGTCGTCAGGAAATCATTTCTGCCTGGTGCGACATTTTTGATTTCTGATGGGATGCTTTGAATGCCGTGATGGCACTTTGGCAGGAAATGTTTTCGTACCAGAGAATGGTGGCGGTCACAGAGATAATCCGCTGCAGTCATCATCAACAGAGTTGTGAAGATGGGATGTTAGTCAGTTCACTCAGACACTGTGGTTCAGAGCAAAATCTCCCTTAAATAAATGGCAAGATTGCTATAAAATGCGGTATGAATATTAATAGTCTCCAGAGGATTGCTCCTACTGAACTTGGTAAATAGAAAATGGAAATTTATAGACGAATCTGGTGGCTGATTTATATGTTTAAATGTTTGGGTTGATCACTGTGGGCAGTGACCCGTTCCAGGTAGTCTGGATTAATGCGGAGGTTATTCATCATGAAAGTACTGGTCTGAAATCAGTTACGACACAGGCTTTGGGAAAAAATAACAATGTACAGCTTCTGTCTGACCTTTACAAGCCTGTATGTGAACGTGTTATGTAGAAAAGCTGACTAAACCCAGCAGGAATTACTTGTTAGAAAACTATGATTTGTTGCCTTTTAATCAGAAGAAGTGCATAACTTGTAAAAGTGTAATTTTATACAGTGAAAGGAAGGACCAAGCTGGCAAAAGATCAGCGGGGTGGCAGCTAACTGTGATCCTTTGTGAGCAAACTTCTCTGAACGTGATTGAAACAATAATAATAAAGATTTAGGTAACTAAAATTGATTTCATAGATCAGAGTGCAGGAATTCAACTGATAACATAAGAGTGGACTTTGAACACACGTTTAGAGGGCAGCCCTATAAACCAGTGGTCCCCCTATGTAATCTTTAAAATCAATAGTATGTTTGACAATGTATATATTTAAAAACGTGTATATTGAGTAAAGATTTCTTTGTCAAACGACTATTTCCAATGTCTTTTTAAACTCATATTTTGTGGCGTAATAACCACAAAATTTTCTAGGGCTGCTATGTATATTGTTGTTAATGTTCCTTCTCTCTGTTTCGCTTCTCGCAGGTCTCTTTCTGATCCTGGGTTTGATGTTGTACCCTGCTGGCTGGGGTTCAGACAAGGTCCAGCTGTACTGCGGTCACGACGCGGCTCCGTACCGGGCCGGGCTCTGCTCCATGGGCTGGGCCTTCTACACGGCCATGGGCTGCACCGTGCTCACCTTCATCTGCGCTGTCTTCTCCGCTCAGGCTGAGATCGCCACCTCCAGCGACAAGGTTCAGGAGGAGATCGAGGAGGGGAAAAGCCTCATCTGCCTCCTCTGAGGCCCAGATACTTTTGTCCTGTGGGGAAATGAGAAGAAGAAGAAGCAGGGAGAGGAAATCCACACCTTTTCTCATAATGGCCTGTGAAATGGAAGCCCCTGCATTGTTTACCACTAAAACTGACCCTTTTTGTTTTGTGTTTGTGTGGGAGAAATCTAAGAGTGCCAAGTTTTTTCTCAGTGTGTTTTTGTCTTTCTGCCACTAGAGGTGCTGTGTTTGTTATTGTATTCATGTTAAACATGTGGGCGCCAAGAGGGGATTTGTCTGTCGCCACGTGTTCTGTAAATAAGTGTGATTATATATATTTTGTACATAGTTTTGATCGCAGAATGATGGTCAGCTTGATCCAGGCTGGGCTGATGATGTCACTCTTGCCTTAAAAACACTGGTGTTTTTTGTCACCAGACCACGACCAGCAAACCTGGATCTGTTAACTGTTTGCCACGTGTGACTGTTAACTCAACAAGGGAACCACTACTCAGTCAGAATAAACTACTCACAGAATCAGAGTGGGTGTCCTTTAAAGCTTACAGAATGTACTGTTATTTGAATGATTTATGTGTTTGCAGACCCTTGAAATGTATCAATGGAAATGATTATTCACGCAGACTGCACGAGGACAAGCGTGGTGCATTTTGTTTGTCCTCTGTTTTGTAAAATCCTGACATGAAGTGAGCTTAATCCTAGCCTAAGCTGAAAGACGACCTGTGAAGGGTCCGCGTCTGGTCCTCATTCAGCAGACATCCTGTAATCTTCGCACAAAGACATGAACTGAATGATGAGGACACTTAAATGAAGTATTGCTGTTATTAGTAATGTCTGGTTTCAGGGAGGCTGTCGAGTCGTAGATAGTGTCCTATCCTATCTTCCCATTTGTTTCTGCCAAACGAATAAAGAGAAGGGAGAAAAAAAAGGTTTGCTTTTAGTTTTTTCATCTAGTGGAAGCCTCGCTGTGGGGAAGGAGGGAGGAGATGCAGCAAGTGGAGCAGCCAGCTTGGTGCTCAGACCTCGGTTTGGCCTTTGAGGTGGGGGTGGGTACGTTTTCCAGCCAGCGGGTGATCAGTTTTTCCACTGATGCAGAACTGAACTCTGCATGTGTGTCTCTGTGTGCCTCAAGTTCATTTACTCAAGTACTCAAATAATTTTTCATCACATTTCAGAGGTAAATAGTGTACTTTTTACTTATTTATTTCAAAACTATACAGTAGTTACTTTACAAATTATGATTTACATAAAGACGCATTTGATAATCTTAGGAAATACAACACATTGTTAAAAATTAAACCGGTGGTTCACAACCCCGTCCCCTTATAAAAAAGCAGTGTCTACTTGAGGCCCTCTGTCACGTGTGTCAGATGTATAGCACTAAGCACAGACAAAATAAAGTTAAAAAAAAATAATAAGAGGTCCTTATAAAACTAAAATAAAAAGAGAAGTAAAAATAGAAACCACACAAGGGCAATTAAAGACTAATTTATTGACAATGGTGTGATCAGTAGCAGCACATGTAAAAATATATGAAGCAAAACTTCTACTAGTTTTTCTTCTTTCTTACCCCATTAATCATCTCATGTATCTGTATTAACAATCTTATAATATCATAACATTTCTAATTCTCCCGGGCCATTTATTTTGCAGAATAATTAATTTTACTACTCATACTTTAATCAGTTTTTGATCATACTTCTGCATTTTTCTTAAAAGTTCAGTGTGTAATATTTAGGAGGATCTATTGACAAAAATGTGTATTATCTCTTTAGCACAAGTGTGTTGCTTCTCCTGGGTGGCGGAATAATCAGAGCCTATTTATTCCTCCTTAAATCTTTATTGGAAAAAGACAAAAAAAAGTGTACATGCAGCATAAAGAAGTATACAGAACTTCATGCATTCATGCAAAATCATGTACTGCATATACATATCTTGCAAACATGTTTTTTGTAATATAGTTATAACGGTTAGTTTGCTGTCTGTGTAGAGTAAACTATATGTCTGCATGTTGCTCTGATAATGCTAATACAAAACACATTTTTGTAGAAGCATCCATGTTGATTCTACATTCCAACTTAAGGGCACATGAAAACACAAGTCGGAAGAAGAACTTCACAACTCGGGAAATGGGACCATCCGAGGAGCACATGAATGGACCATGAGCCACTGGTTGCACTTTGTAACCCTCTCCACTAGATGCCACTAAAACGTACACACTGAACCTTTAATTAGGATTTTGAACGCAGGATTTTGAATGCACTTTTACTTGTAATTGAGTATTTCTACATCATTATTTTGTTTCTTTTACTTAAGCAAAGGATTTGAGTTCTTTCACAACTGCTCTTATTTTAAACCTGCAATAACAGATTGTTGGCCTCTCCTTTACAGCTGAAACAACACTGACATATCTCCTTTGAAGATGATATGGCAAACATGTTTGCAAGTAGTTGTTTATTTGATTTACACATCCAGCATTATGGAGTTATGGAGCAACATGATCATTTATTCATTTCCCGTTGTGCTTGTGTCCCCTGAATGTCCACTATTCACTCTCTTTAAGCTCTGTGTTTGTTCTCCACGAACTCCTGGGGAAAATATCTTGTCTCCTTAGCTGATAAATGCTCCACTATGTTCACCAGCTAGTCTCTTAACTGTGTCTGCCTGCTGTTTACTGCTGAGCAGATTGTGTACAGTGCCTTTTCTCTCAAAACAGCTGCGGCAGAAAACGAGTTCACCAAAGTTGTGTGTTGGACAGATAAACAATGAGCCGAAAGTCACTATAAAACTGAGAGGTGCTGCAGATTCAGATTCAGATGATACGTCTGTATAACTTCATTGGTACGACCCCTTTCACAGTGTCACATGATTATTTGATACATTATTATTAAAGAAATATCGATTATACCAGCAGGATGAACACCCATACACTTCCCACCTCTAGCCTCTCTTCGCTCTCTTTTCCCCCAGCTACCTGTGTGTGTTTGTGATCACAAAACGACGAGTCCCTCCCCAGATGTTCCTCTCTCCATGTGGAGTATAGAGAAACCTTTGGCACAAAACGCTGTGGCTCCCCTCCTCCACCAGCGCACTCAAAACCAAACACAGCGCTTGATGACTTCCAGATTAGGCACATGACAAATCGTGCAATTTGAAGAGTGCAGCAGAAATGTAGGCCTGTTTCAGTGCCAGTGGCTTTTAGCTTTGCCTTTCATTTTCCTTTTTGTAGAAAGTGAGTTAGGAGAGGAAGAGCTTCTATCTTTTGTTTCCCTTTACACCTGGTATTTTCTCATGCTGATAAGCTAACAGTGGTGGAATGTACATTTACTCAAGTGCTGTGCTTAAGTACAAATTTGAAGTACATGTGCTTGAGCATTTCCATTTTTCTGTTCATTTATGCTTCCACTCCACTATATTTTTTATTTTTGCTGCATTTATCTGATAGCTGCAGTTTCTTTTTCTTTTTTTTAAAGATTTTATATGTCAAACACAGTTTATACAGTTGTTAAAATTACAACATTCTGTAACAAATCAGGAATAAATATCCAAAAATAAATGTTTTAACAATTAGGTATTTTCTGTCCCATTTGAATCAGTTATTCGTGTTCAGAGGTCAGCTTGTGTTTAAGCCATGCGTTGGACTTTGTCAACTGTCAGCTGTCCTGTGACTGGAAGTCATTATTGGTTTGATCATGTATATTAATAGATGGGCCACTTGGCAACCACAATCATACACTTGCCTCAACCTACTCTCATTTCCTCTAATAGCCAAACTAGGTTTGTACCCACTGCAGACAAGAAATCACGTATGTCAAATCCAGTTTAGGATCTCAACTGAATTAATCCAGTGGCAGCTGTGAGCAGAGCAGCTGACAACCAGAGGAAGGCCATGTCACAAAGCGGGAAGACAGCTAACAGCAGGCTGGAGCTGTTTTCACACACTCGTGAATTGTATGAGAAGGCAATAAAGAAAACAAGCCCTTGAGTCTGTTATTCCTCCACTGTGCCTCTCCCTGTTGGCACTGAATTTGATCTGCTACCAGTTTCCTCTTTTTTTCCTGCTTTATTTCACACAGGTTTTAGCAGAGACCAAAGGACTCAGCACTTGGCCTGCAATTGTCTTAGAAGTATGTGTGAGAGTATGTATTTTAGACTGCTTCTTTAACAGGTCCGTTATTGCCACTAACTAACCCTGCTACTGCTGCTATGAAAAGTATTGCAAAAAGTACCACTTAAAATGAAAAGGCAGATCTGAGATGACCCAGTCTCTTTCTTAACTTTATTTAAAAGTGATCCATTAAACAGAGAAGGTGAGTAGAGAAAACATACTGTAAGTGTATGTGCGCTGTCTATGCAGGAGGTGAATAAGAGCAGACAAGTCAAGTAAAGAATAAAAGAAAAAATAAAGTTATATATTAATTATAATGTATATTTGTAGGTTCTTGGGAGTCAGTGGGTAAGGATTGGTTAGATATGTTTAGTAAGATTTCAACCAGATCCCAATACAAAATAAACTTGTTTCAAACATTTTTAAACACGACAGAATACACAAAATAATACACTTATCTCACTTTAAAATTATTTTTAAAATAGTAGTAATAGCAGCAATACCACTACTACTGTTATTACTTTGCTACAACGAAAAATGTGACTTTTCCGACTTTTCATGGTTATTGTATTAGTGTTTATGTGCGAGCGTAGAATCAGGTTAACCCGGTCTTGAAAGTCATGACAGCAGCCAGTAACGAAGCCTGTATTGATCTAAGATTGTTCAGTTGCTCTATTTGCAGTTTGTCTTCATTCAGTGCAACACATATGTACACATATGTAAACATACAGTCTGCTTAGTCTTGGGTGTGACAAGGAAAGGATATTATATCCTATTAATGTACATGATATTGCACAATGTGAGCTATAATGTGAAATACAGGAAATTCTTTTAGGCCTTACATGACTGATTTAATTGTTCATGTGAGTGAAGCCGAAACCTCATGCTTGTCTCATGTCTTCACCTCATACCAACCCTCCAGTGATTCTCCAGGGACACGAGAACAGTTACATGCTGTCATGCTGTGCATGGCTATGTTTTATCCATTATCGATGTATTGGATACTAAATATGAGAACTGACTGTTCACCTGAACTAAGTAACATAAATCTGCAATGCATTTTACACTGAAGTGAACGTAATCTCATGTTCTTTGATAGCTACTGACCTCATCTGGTTTTCAGCTGCTGGTGCAAGCAGGGTTCATGTTCACACCACATACAGTACAAGTATGAACAGAAACCATGAAAGACATACAGAAGAAGAATTATTTATTTATTCAGTTAATACAATAAATATACAAAACTCAAACTACTCAACATGCGACTGAAGTTGAAACCAGAGTGCACCTTAAAATTACAACAAATAGCCAACCATCTGTAAATCGTACAAAATATACAAACATCTCTTCCTACTTTTCTCAATAATCTCATTTAAATGCTATTGTTAGAGATGCTTATGGACATTTTAATTTCATTCTCAGTGTTTCTACCACAAACCGTGTTGATTATGAAGCACAGCTTAAAGCCACAGTCCATCTACTGTACATCACACAGTTCACGTTGTATTGCAGCCTAACGCCTTTCTTTAAGCAAGTCAGAAAATAAAAGCAAAAGATTCTGCAGTTGCCACTCAGTCCGATTCTTTTTAAGGAATAATCTCATGTTGCTTTGTACATGATTGTACTAAGAAATACACATGCGCTGGTCCAGTGAGAAATAAAAAAGTGAGCAGAGAGAAAAGCAAGGCATGTTGCAGGAAGCTTCAACAGATTTAAAAAAAAAAAAAAAAAAGGCTCCAGGAAGTCAGGAAGGATCCCAGACCCACAGCCAGACTCTGCCCTGCACACAGATTAAGACGTAAAGGCCCGATCCCCTCTATTTACACTCCTACACAACACACACATACAAAAGGCTTAACTGGCTTAAACATGAGACACAACAGACACATTCAACACTGAAGCAACACAAAGTCAAACAGTTCTTAGAAAAAGACACATTCGAAAGAAGCAGGTTCAGATTTGATGCATCTGATTACGGTTCTTGCTGCAGTTCAGTGATAGTCAATTCACAATTAGGAATATGCAAGCAATTATCAGAACATTACTGGCCATTTTCATCATTACATTTTAAAGTAATTTTTTTTTATTGCAATATATTGATTTACAGCACACTTATTTAAAAACAAGGGCCCAGTCGGTGTCTAATTTCATACAATCTCATAATTTTTAACCTCGTCATGCAAGTGAAGAGTACATCCTGAGTAAAACTGAGGTAAGTCTCCAATAGACAAGAAATGCTGGAGACCGGTTACACTTTCCTCTTCAAAAAATGATCGCCTGTATAAACATGCAGCTGTATATACAGAATAGTGGATCTCTTACTGTTCTTTGTGAGAAATGACATGAACTATGCTGAACTCAGCTGGTGTATGTAACATGTATGAATTAAGTATGAGCAGGAAGGCGTGAGGCCATTTTTATAAATATCCTTTCATTTGCACCGACTTCAGTGTGCAGACAAAAAAAAAAAAGTGCAACTCGGCATCATGTCATGGACCATTAGAGGCAAAAGATTTTCGGCAAATAAATATTTAAAAGCTAACTTTTTAAGTGGCGGTTCACGCAAAATTTAAACAAATAAATATATTTTGAGTATTAAACACTGCTTTGAGGTGGGAGAGGGGGCTGTAAGGAGTCTGTAGTTTTGTAGTTCACAGAGAACAATGGCTCTGGGCCAACAGCAATACGTTTTACAGTGGAAAAAAGGAACAAAAGAAAATTGTCTTACCACTTTTACAGCATAATCTACTTCTCCTCTGTCTATCTATGAGGCCAAAACATGACTAAAATACCACCTGTGGCAGAGTTTCAAGAAGGGCGACATTCCACAGTGCCACAACTTAAACAATCAGTCGATTAATCTATTAAGACTAGACCATGCTAGCATCTCTGTGAGCGGAATGACAACGCTAACATGCTATTGCTAAGCAGGTATAATGTTCACAATGTTACTTTAGAGTGCTAACATTTGTTAATTAGCAATGAACACAAGCTGAGGCTCATGGGAATTTGAGTGGTTTTGCAGATATTTGACGAAATTGTATAACAAATTAAAATTCACACCTGACCTACAAGTCATCGTGAGGGGAACATGAATGTCTGTCTCAAATGTCCAAATCAATCTCAGGGTTGTGGAGATTTTTCACTAAACAACAACAAATGTCAACCTCAGGATGGCGCTACAGGAAAAGTCAGGTATCAACAAAGTCATCCTCTGGCCACCACAGAAGTCATTGCAGAATATCACAATCAATCAATCCAATATTTGTTGAGATATTTCAGCCACGATACTAGTGTGGCTAAAAGCAAAAATATTTGTCATAATAAATTAAATATCTTTGCTCATTCTTTCCAACCAAACAACCAATAGATTTCCTTAGGGAGATTATTTGATAATGAAAATCATAATCAGCTCTACAGTCTACAGGAGTGAGTGTCTGATACTTTAACATATAAGATTTTGGGTGATGCATCACTTACAGGAAGTAGGACTTTACACATGCAAAAACCAAATTCTGAGGAAAGCAAAAAGCAGAAAGCAAGGCAGTGAACTGGAATGCACAGCATTCATCTTCAACAAGTCACTCCACCGGGGGGGGGGCAGCAGTTTTAAGTTATCTACTCATGGTAAACAGCAAAACACATCACAGAAGGCAGCTGCATGTGCATTAACAACCAGAGTGTACTAGATGTCTTCCATTTGTCCATTAATGAATTAATTTAAAAACAAGGAAGTAGTGATTTTGGTTTATTAATCAAAGATAGGCCCAGTAGCACACGAAGCCAATGATGCCTGATGGTGGGAAATGCACTGGTAACTTTAGGACGTCGGGACTTGGTTCAGCTACATTAGAATCTGTCTACAGAGGACAGACAGGCCATTTAATGAGGCACACAGACATTCATTTAGTTGTCCACACAAACACACACACACACACACGAAAGTTGAACATGCTGGTTGAGTGGTAGGAGTGCAGCGTAGGCGAGGGGTGTCAGAGTCTGTGATGAGTGCACAATGTTGCCGGGGCAGGTTGAGTAGGACAGAAGCGAGCCGTGGCCCTGTTTGAATCCTGTCTGAATGTTCCCAGTGGTTGTTTTCTCACTTGGACAGAGATTTCTGCATAGCACCTTCACGTAACCCACTTCGGTGACTCTTCGTGGGGTCAAACAGGGCGTTTGGCTCAAATGGAAACTGGGTGTTGCACTTGTTAGGAGAGGAGGGGGCTTGGGGTGTAAGGGTTGGACGGAGAGATGAGCGAGCTATCTAGGCCAATCAGATCTGCTCCTTGAAGGTTTCCTGTGCAGCCCTGGAGGCGGCAGTAGCAGCAGCTGTCTGGACCGTCTTGTTGGACATGACGCCTGTGGCAAACTCCTGCTGGGCCCTCTCAAAGCTGGCACCGGTGGTACGGTACATCGCATGGACCTAATGAGAATGAAATGGGAGAAGAAGACATGAATTCCAACTGAACAGACATTGAGAGAGGCTCATTAAAATTCTTCTAGGTTTGTTCTGTGTCTACCTTTTTGAACATGATGAGGGACATGACAGCCAGAGAGGTAAAGAGAGCAGCGATGAGGATCATTATAATGCCCACTGGGATGCTCTTATTCAGGCCAATCAAAGCTGAGATCCACCCGCTGAGGATGAGAAAGTCATAATAACAAAAAATAAGGAATATTGCCCATCTTTAAAATCACACAAGTTGATCACAATAGGATCGACCATACATTTCAAGATCAAGTTTCAAATAAATATGCGCTGTTCACAGATATTTAATATCACATTATCGTCGCAAACCACGTCTGAGTCAACCACAGTACTAAGTTTAGCTTGACTGAATATTCATCTATATGTCCATGTGTAGATCATTATTTCTTTCAAGGCTGATTGTTGCTGCTGAGTGAAAGTTGAAGAAACCAGATGGTTAATTCTGGTTTTAAAGTTTTCTTTACAGCCAGAACAAACACTTTTACTGGAAAAAAAGTACATACACATTTCTGTGTCTCTTTTCTGTGTCTTTTTCTTACCTGGCGCCCCAACCACTAATGCCAATACACTGCATAACGTAGACACCAAACTGACAGATGTACACGAAGAAGAAAACAAAGAACCTGAATGAGCTGTCACTCCTGCAGAAAGAGAGAAAGAAAGATATAAACAACACAGAGGTGGAGGGTTTTATTTGCACATCCAAAAAGGTAATTACATTTGTGATGTTCACCTGAATGCTCCGTAAAGTGGTCTGTACCAGCAGACGAAAGAACACGGCGTGAAGAGCATGAACCAGAGAATGGACAAGCCAAAGTCCACCCCACGTAATGTGTCCACACAGAACCAGGCCAGGCAGCCCACCATGTTCGCAAGCAGCGTCCCAGTGTGAACTGAAGTAGAAAGAGGGAAAATATTTAAATTAAGTATCTGGATCAAGCTTTTAGTGAAAGTGGGACAGTGTGGCAGCCTTTGGAGGACGGCTGTTTTTCTGGCTAATGTCCAGGGTCCTGATGCTGCTGCACACTGACGCTTAATATTTTAACGTGCAACATAATGCAGGACTGAGAAGAGAACACACATTTAATAATTCATTATTACTACTTGTTCTTGGGGTCCTAACAGCGACTGTTAAAGGCATTGTGCACATATACAGTAACAACCGTCTGTAAAGCTGAGGGGATTTTACATCCCAGTGTGACATCTGACATTAGCCTGCTGGTTCACATACCAGGACTGCTCGTGTGTGCTCAAGATCCTTTGTGCTTGAATTTGCAGGAGAAAATGTTTCGAACAAAAAGTATGAAATTCTTTGCTTTTATTAGACACTAATCTGTAAAAAGAAATAAATAGAATAGCAGTGAGGAAAGTGTCTAGTGCTCTCTGAAGTCTGTGTCTAAATCAACGTTTAAACAATCATCTGACCAAGTCACTTCATCAGGCCACATGACAGGGGCATGGTGCAATCATGTGGCCACTTGAAGCCATTCATTCCCTGATTTTTACCACCACTAGGACTGAGCTGTAAAGGTTGAAGGGAGAGGAAAAGCAGATGCTCTTACCAGACAGGGTCGAGTCAGGGTTCATTTGGTAAAACAAATTCAGTAACTCTTTGAAGAAATCTCATGAGAACAGTTTGGTACAAATGTATAGAACAGTCTTGTGTTTTAGATAGACTGTAACGCCACAATAATCAACTTGAATCAAACCATTTATTACATTAAATCCAGTTAAAGGCAATTAATAAGACCGCATTTTCCCCCCATTCTCTATATTCCATGAGTTGCAGGTGTGGTATTTTACCAGCTAGGGCCTACAAATTGTGGATGGATGAAATACGTATGAACAAGCTGACTGGTTAGTGTGTTAAAATATAAAATTAATACTAGAATGATCGATTATATAAAAAGCTCGCCTTGGAGATTAAACACAGAGTGCACACAGAGTTTGGCATCTGTTCCCAACAACATCGAGGGCCAAGAGCCAAGCAGTGTAAACAGCAGAAGATGGTTTCTCTCACTCTGTGTTAGTTGTATTAAACGGGACAAGCAAAATAACATCCATATATTGTTACTTTACATTCACATAATATTTATTCTAGGCACAGACAATTTCATGACAGCAGCATATGAGGTCCTCTAGTATGCTAGTTACCAATATGAAAGATTTGCCACCATACGCCTTTTTGCAATAACTCCAGTGTGAACATTCACACAGAAAATCAAATGTGAACGTCAAAACAAGCTCACAAGGTAAGTTTAAATGGACCAACAAGTGGTGAGTTCAGAGGACATCGGGCTTCACTGCTTTATGCCAGTCGTCTAGTCAAAAACTTGGGAGGGTTTTAAGTTTCCTTCCCATCTTTCATATGTGGATAAATTAGTACTGAAAAGCATCCAGTGATTCATTTCATGACTGTAGCGCTGCTACCAACTCATGACTAATCGATTAATTGTTTGGTCTGTAAAATGTATTAAAATTGTGATAAAAATCCATCATGATTTCTTAAATAGTTCGTTTTGTCCGACCAAAACGGTCTAAAACCCAAAGATAAATCGCATAAGACAGAGAAAAGCAGCAAATCCACTCTGCCACACCTGAAAAACTGCAACAAGCTGAAAAGTTTGGCATCTCTGTTTGAACACAGCGACGCTGGAAGTCAGTCAGAGTTGGGGATGCTGAGAGAAACTCTGTCTATTTAATGACTTCATACAGTACGTTTTGCCAAAGCTCAAAAAATTACAGCAAGCTCTAGTTAGTAGATATTTTCCGTAACATAGATCTATAACGGAATCACACGCCCAGTAACTGCAGTTACCTGGCACTGTACTGCAGCTGTAGCTGGCTGGACTGAACTCTCCGAGTCTGTCTGACCATCTGCTCTGATGTCTTTGGACACTCGCTAAAACACGTCAATGTGTGAAAGTGTGAAAGATCCGAACGGCCTTTTACTTATTTTAGGTTAATCTTTGTTCTGTTTGACTCTTCACTCACTTCATCTGTGGGTTACTTCACAGCCGTTACACTAACTCTTGATTACAATGCAGCAGAACAAAGAAAAAAAGTAATAAAAAACTCACACATCCAGAGGTAATACATGATCTTGACGGTCTTCTGAAACTCTACAGGGATGTCCACTGTAATGTCATGGTAGAAACAGGGGCCCACAGGGAGCTTCTCTGGGAGTGGAGGCCAGTTGTTTTTCCTGCCTGAAACAGGTCAAAAAGATTTTAAAGAAACGTGAGTTTATTTATTTATTAGGATCCCCATTAGCTGATGCAAAAAAAGCTTAAGAAAAGCATAAGAAGAAACACACTACACAATACATAAAACAACAAATTACAAGGAAAAACTCAATCAATACACTGAACAAACACACGAAAAATACAAAGAAAACAAATTTCAAAGAAATACATAAACATAAAAGAAAAATATAATACGCTATTTTCCAACAAATTGGTTAGATTCATGTTTTACAGGAAGGATAACATCACTAATAATCTAGACTTCATCAGATCATCCAGAGATACGGTCAGATAGGGGAGAAATCAGCTGTGTGTGCATGTAAAGTAAATGCATTCGCTGATTTCCTGCTTAGATTTTTGTGTGGGTGTTAACGCTGTTGGAAAAAGCACCTTTTATTTCGATAAACCCATCATTTGGTTGGCACTGAGATACAGAGGAAATGCTTTTACTTGTGCCTAATAACGTTGAATAAAACCCCGCTTATTTAGATCAACTTGCATCTCTGTTTGCTAAATATGATACTAGTGCTCAGTATAAACTGGAAGCAGGGGTCACCAGCTAGGCTGGCTCTGTCCAAAAGTAGACCTCTAAATTCGACTAATTAATTAAGACGTCACTATTTCTCTGCCGGGTGCAGCGACTTCATGGAGTCTGATCTTACTACTTCACACTTTTGTTCCAGCAGGTACCTTAAAACCACAACTAGTCATTGTTACATTTCTGTTTGTGCATGGATTAAACAAATGAGATGTGTGTTAATTAGTAATATTTAGCCAGGCTTCACCCACTTCTGGTCATTTTGCTAAGCTTTTTTTGCTTAGTTTATTTGCTTAGCTTAGCCCATTCCTTCAAATATATTGCAGAAACATGAGCATGGTTTTATCATCTAACTCTCCATAAATGTAGAATGTTTCCTTTAAATTAATAATAACTTCGATTTATATAGCGCCTTTGACAAATCCAAGGACGCTTAAGAAACAAAAGGTATGTAAAATATGTACAGTATGTGTCTTCTGTACTTAGTAAAGTTGCAGACTTGCTAGTTTGAGATCATGAGTAATCTAATCCAATCGCATTCATATGTACAGCTGTCCTTATTTACGACTCGTTACATTTTGAAACGATAGGGGCGAAAAAAATGGCCAAAAACACCAAATCCTAGATAATGTTGCTTTTCGTGTATGTAGTCATTAAATGCTTGGCAGAAGAAAACAAAAATGGTTCTGATCCCCACAGCAGAAAAAGACGCAGTGCATCAGTGCAGTGCACCTGCTGTTGGAAAAGGTCATTTTGAGCACGAGTGGATTTATAGACGGCATCATGTTTCAGTTGTGACAGAGCTGATCTGATGCTGTATGTTGGTGTCTAACCTCCTGAAGCACTGAGTGACTGCATTTCTCTCTCCCGGCGGTCCAGCTCTGCAGCCTTTCTTTCCAGCTCCTCCTGCCTCCTCAGCAGCTCAGCAGCTCCTCGCGTCTGCTCCTACACACACACACACACACACACATAAAAAACAGATTTCCACACACTGGTTTAAGTACACAAGTGTGTTTCATGTGTCAGACTATTATTCAGCTCAATAGGAATTCTCTGTTTCCACTTTTGGAATAAATCCAATTCTCCACAGGGGCAGCACCAACAGGAGGAGAGACATGTTCCCACGCTTACAAATGAGATGCATCATCACAAACTATTTCCTCCGTCTGCCTGGATTTCTCTCTGACTCTGTGTCTCCCTCAGCTAGAAAGCCCAGTCACAGCTTCTTCCTACTTTTCTGTCCACAAACTCAGCATTAAACCAGCGATCATGTTAATGTATTTTCTGCCTTCAGTACGCCGGTAAAATCTCTGCTAACGACACACAATAATATCAGCATGGTGACTGTCACAGGGTTAGCCCTTGCCCTATAAAATAAGATACGCATCCACTGCATGTTCCACTTCCACTATTAATTAAATCACGCCGCCTTGGAGGTGTCTGTGTTGGCGTGTCAGCAGAGCATGATTTCACATTGTCATCCTTACTTCTGTTTGTTAATGTCAGGAGGTCCGCTGACAAAGCATTAATATTTTCTGTCAAAGTATAAAAACGTGTATTTTAAATCAGACACTTGTAGTTGCACTAAATATTTCTATTTATTGTTAAAACTGTTTAGCAAGGAAAACCATCTGTTTCTCCTCTGCTGTAACTGTACTTCTCTGTTTAGACCAAGAACTGACAAAACCGTATAGGAATGTGCCATTGGCTTATAAAAATGTCTCTTAGTAGGACCACGAGGGGTACAAAGAAGAAAGCTGGAGATCCTGAAAGGGAGTTGTGGTGATATTGTGTAACAGAGACAAGCCAGCAGAGAGAGAGGGCCCTGGTTAAAGGTGTGATTGTATGTTTGCATTAGTAAATAAATGAACCCGGGCTGCTAAACCTGCAATTTCTCTACATGAACATGAAAGCATGAAGCTAAACAAAGTAAGGCTCTGTTTTTGGCTGTGTGAGGTCTAGTTGTGTTCAGTCAAACCTGTGCCTGAGACTGCGAGTAGGCTGGAGGCTCCTCTGTGGGTTTCATGATGGCGGGTTGTGTGTTGATGGTGGGGGCCGTAGTCTTGGGCGCCATACCTGCATGTGTCTACGGAGGAAACATATATGCATTTATAGCCTGTTATCATTACAGTTCACAAACAGTCTGGTATAATGTAAGTGGTGAGTAATACTGGTAACATTATGAGCACCGTTTGCCTTCAGTTAATCAGATTCTGCAGTACTTCTGAAGTTAACATGGAGATCTTTTCTTCTTACATTAAAACAAACTGATGATTTTATTCAAGTCCAAGCATGAAAGCACACTAAAGTTATGAAAAAGGAAAGTGTTTTTATATATTAACTAGGGCTGGGCACGGTAAAGTGTTATTATCACGTTAACGCATTAATTAATTAACGCCGACAATTTTATCTAACGTTAATGCAGTCTGTTATTTTGAAAGTCCGTTGCTCGCTGGCTCTGAATACACATAAAGTCAAACCATGGGTCACAGGAGGGGCGGGATGTTGATCAGCCTGCAAATCACCCACCCAAGCAAGCAGTGGAGAGAGGCTTCAGCAGACTGCGCTGCAAGACAAGCGATCAAATACTGTAGCGTAGTGGAAAGCTACACATTGCATGCTGATTAGTATTGTGGAAGATGTCGGTCGTATGAACGTTCTTAAAATCACAATGTAGTCGTTTGGACCCGCGGGGTTGCACTTTCCTCAGGTGAACAGGAGACAAGCGCTCAGCAAGTAAACAGCAGGCGCTCTACGGATAGTAAACATGCAGCTTCTGTGCGCTAACCAGCTGCAGCCTATTTAACTTAAGTTAAAATTATACATGACTTTACCTGATAGGCCTACATCTAGTTTTGCGGGGATGCTCTGCCATGCAAATTCCCTCCTGTTCATGTCCTGATACTACATTAATAGATTCTGGAAACTCACAAACAGCGAGGATCAGTCTCTATTCCACTGATTTGTGCTGACAATTCAAGACAATTCAACTTCGGCAGCGGGCTGGCGTGTGCGTGAGGCGAGCACAACCACTTCGTCTCACTCTAACAGGGACACATGCTACTGAACAGTGACTGTTTCTGCTGCTACCTGAAAAATGAAGGTGCCTGTTATGATCGTGGCTCTGGACTCTAACTTGATTTAACAAGCTACACAGTGTTTTTATCTGGACCTTCAATATAAATTTCCAACGTAATCAAATAGAATTTTAAAAGTAATACGAATGAGAGCTACATAATAAAACTGGGTGATTTGTGTCCTGTAATTACAAATTAACTTAAAAAGCTTTCTGGTGGCACACGTGTTAGATTGGAGTATGATGATAATGACAAGCGCTGGGTATTATACACTATGCCCTGGGACTTTATTGGCTCTCATGTCACGGGTAAGTCATAAATAATGTGGGTCGCTTTAAAACTAAATCAATCCTATGAATGCTGGTAATGTTGTTCAAATCTTTTTGAGTGTGTGAACTCATTGCCAATAGATTAGCTGTAAAAGTACTCACTGGTTTGGCATCTGTGAAGGGATTGTACTCCTCTAACCCCGGAGTAGCCGCCGTTCTTACTTGTGTCACTGATGGATCCTGAGAAAACAGATTAAAATAAAATCTCATATGAAAACACTTTCAATAAGCTAAACATACACTTTAGAAGAAAGCCTTAATTAAGTGTTATGAATAGCTTTGGTATGATAATACCACAGTCTTGACGTGTCTGTCCTTGTGTTCTTACCAAGGACAGCAGTGGAAATCTCTACAGTAAGAGTAAAATGGCTCATGTTAGTATAAAAACCCTCCATTATTCTGTCAGATCGAGGCCAAACAGCCCTCTTTATTCAAAAAGCAACAGCCCTGTAATTCAATACTAGCAAAGACAGGATGATTCCAATAATTTTCACGGGAAGACGTCTTTAAATAGTCAAGACCATGAGTTTCAGAAGAGGGGGAGAGAATGCCTCTGATTGCCGACGACAGAAATAAAAAGGGTAACTGTTTTTTTCCTTTCTGATCCTATTTAAGCAAAATCCTGATTTCTAAGACAATCAAATTTAAAGAGCCCACATTGGGAATGACAGTTTTACTATGTAAACATGCAAAGTTAAATAAAGAATGAAGCTCAGGAAAAGCCCTACATTGTTCTCTGCACTGTTTACATGTGGTGTGCATTCAACTATAGCTACCACAAACATAGCTTAGCATCTTCTGCTTCTTATCTTCTTGAAAAATTCTTG
Organism: Micropterus dolomieu; assembly: GCF_021292245.1. Taxonomy (NCBI): domain Eukaryota; kingdom Metazoa; phylum Chordata; class Actinopteri; order Centrarchiformes; family Centrarchidae; genus Micropterus; species Micropterus dolomieu. The sequence continues at coordinate 5,361,079 of NC_060162.1, read as the reverse complement.
TTCCTGCAGACATCAATTAAATTAACATGTTTCTTTTTATAATAAGCTTACCATCAGCTGTTGTCAGTCATGCGCTAGTTTCATTCAAATTGCCGCTCTAGATAAACATTTAATCTGTTTATTCCTGCAGTGCTATCCTTATCCAGTCTCAGTGTAGTCCTCTCACTGTCTCTGTGACTCTTAAGTTTCTGGGAGCATCTCTTTCTCTGCCACACAAGCACACACACACATACACAGGCTGCAACTTGTCATCAGACCAGGGTCATAAATATTTCAGGGTATGCAGCGTTTAAAGATTAATGTTGCCCTGATGTACTGCCAAACAAACACATGCATATTCACCAAGTTTTCATCTTGAAATCTAAAGTTACAAAAAGGTAAAAATCAAATGATGACCATTACCTTTGGCATGTCTGCCTGTGTGAAAATGAATCACCTAACGAGGCACACAGTTAGTGAACTTGTATCTGCTTTGGTCCTGATGTAGCTGCAAGTCTCATTAGCTGGTGACACTTTACCCAAGAATTAAACGCTTTGCCTACTGTACTGTGTTTGAGGGTTAAGTCTGTAGAAGGTTTCCACTTTTGATGGATTTCCTAAGACTATCTATGCTTCCTTACAGGATTTTTTAGTAACTGACATGGGAGCCTAATTTCTGTAATTAGCCTACATCCAGAGAAATAGGCCAAAGCAGAATAAACAATCTGACACATGACTGACAGTGATGAAATTCAGCAGGAAAGACGCCAGAGGGGATCCGAGCGCCACATGTCGCCATAACGACACCATATGATTTCATGAACTATTGAAGATAGCTCAGAGAAGGGGACAGCGCTCCATTTCTCCTCGGGGAAAAAAAATTAAAAAGTGTGAGCCAACAAATGGCAGAAAAATGGCAGGACAGCAGGAGTTCACCAGTCATGTCAGAATGTTAACGGCGCTCCATGAATAATTCACTTTTCGTGCGTCTGTACGGTCCAACTGGGCCGTCAGAATCTTTCACCGTCATACACTGAGTTGATGAGATGGAGGACTGTTTTTGCGATACATTAGCCTCTAAAATGGGAGACATAATTTATTGTAGCCATGTACTCATGCACAGAAATTACTGTCTCATAGTGTTTTAACCAGTTACGCTGTTTTATACTTCATCAACCAAAAGAAAATGAACTGGTAGCTTCCCTGACTATTCATTTTTTCTTTTCTCTCTCTGTTTGTATTTGTAGTATGTCGAGAACCGATCATCCAATTGACCTCAAACGTATGTGTGTTGCTGCAGACCCAAGGGAGCGCAGTGTCGCATTTGGTGCAATTTGGAAACGCGACAACTTCAGAATGAATAAACTTGGAATAAACTACAGTATAACGTAAGCTGCTCCACTCTGCAACAGCAAGGGCAAGGTACGCTTGCAGCAGCGGGTATAATTAGATCCGATGTGGTAGTGAATTGTTGAAACCATCACGCAGGTTTCATGTATTTTAGAAACAAATGTGTTGAAATGGAGCTGTAAGAGTTTTATGTTAAGTTCTAATGATGCGCAGTATTTCCGCCACGGTCGTGTTGTTTCAGAGTTATTAATGCAGTGACAAGCACTGCACAGAAAAAGCACAGGGAGGGGTCACATCGGCCCCTGTGAATAGGCACTGCACTAGTAGCCTATGTAATAAAAATGCCAAATGTGTTTAGGCTGGTTAGTTTGTCTTTATAAAACTAAACCTTTGTAGAACATCTTTAAAACCATTATGTGTGACACTACAGACCAAGTGATGAATCTGAAAAAAGGGCAGTAACTAATTATTATTTTAAAAATGTGTGTTGCTGTTCCCTTATAATTTGTCTTTTTTGACACTTTACAGTTGAAAATGTATCTTTGGCATTTTACTGATACTGTAGTAAAATATGAGCATTGACCTAATAACGGCCAAGGAATCTGCCTGGCTGATTTATCAGTTGGCCTCTAGTGGAAAATGCACATCACAATTTCCCAAATGTTGTTTCTACCAACTGTCCACAACTTAAAAAATATTCATTAAAATATCATAGTTTTAGACAAGGAAAACCAGCAAATACTCATATTTGAGAAGCTGGAAGTAGATTGACTTTTTTGGCATTTTACTACTTAAACAATAAATATCAAAATATTTGCCGATTCATTTTCTGTGTCTTGACTAATCAATCAATCAATCGCAGAGTCTTTTCAGCACTAATAGAATGCTAATTAGTTGCTGCCCTAGTGTCCCTGTTTAGTACACCTGAGAGTGAAACGCCATTGCAGGCTTGCTAAGAGAGGCACGAACTGAAGGCCTGAAGGGAAAATGATCATCAAAGTCATGCATTCACTATGACAAGACACTATTAACACAGCAGCATAATGAAGGCGTGACAGTTACAAAATACACAACCACACTGTATGATCAGCTTTTTCACTTCTCTGTTTTGGAGAGTTCTTAGGAGTGCCTCATTGTTTTAACAGCCTATTTAAAACATATGTATCCAGGAATCATCCCCTAAAATCCTAGACCTCATGTTATTATTATCATTATCTGTAGTGTGGGATAGATTCAATCTAATTTCAGAAATATCCATTTAATGTCAAATCTATTACAGCACTTAGACAGGTACGGGAAATCAAACATGCATGCAAACAGGAACAAAACCAAATATGTCCTTGTTCCCTTTACATGTAGGGAAAGGTTTTATACAGGTGTAAAGTTAAAACTGAAAAGGTGCAAATATGGCATCATAGGGCTGGGCGATATGGCCAAAAATGTTATCACAATAAAAAAATGAATATCATTCAGTATCACGATATTTATCATTTATCACGATAAATGTCATGTGTTTCTTTAGGCTGATTGAGTGAAAGTTGAAGAAACTAGATGGTCAACTGTAGTTTTCTTTATGGTCAGAACATGACAAACACTTGATGCCAAACAGTGGATCACTTAACAAATCTGAGGTACAACATTAGAAACAAATATGCATGATGAGTAAAATCCAGTAAAATCCTTTCGCAGTCCTCAACACAATAAATCTTAATAGAAAAATTAAGAGCTAATTTGTTCGTCAAATGAAATTAATCAAACATAAAGATAATAATGAGCATTTATTTAACATGTTATATTGTTATTGAAAAACAGTAACAATATAATAACAAACTTATATCGCGATAATTATCATTATTGTTTTATTGCCCTGCAGAACGGACAGTTTAATAAAAACAACACACACAGAGTCTGCTGCAGTGTGAATTAAAGATAATACCTGCTGTATCGCCAGGAAGGCCAACACAAGAGATCAAGCTAAAACACTCAAACAAAACACTCCCCGCTACCTTTAACCGCTAACGTTAGTTAATGTTAACTCACTCCAGTTAGGCAAAGTGTGCCAATATTAAGAGACAGACTCTAACTAAAGCCTACCAACAATTCACGTATTTCACCTGCTACTGCTTCTATTATTAAACTCAGTTAGCTTTTATCTCAGCTGCTAAACACATCCGCATCCAAAGTGTCTGATCAACGTCAACCTGTTAATTCATAATGCAGAAGCTAATGCTAATGCGGCTAACGCAGCTAGCTCACGTTACCTGAAACGGGTGGTTGAGCTCCGGGTCCGCGAACGGGTTGCTGTCGAAGTCTGACATTCTCCTAAGAGGATGACTTAAGTCGTTTCCGTTAAATGTGTCTCTCACAATAAGTATTTACAACCTGCTTCGAAGAAACGGCTCGCTTTTTGTGGGTAGACGCAGTAGATGACACGGTCGGAGGTGAAGTCAAGTAATGTCCAGAGACACTACCGAGGTGGAGGATTGGTCACCAGCGGCGGATTACGTGCGAGATACACCGAGACGTAAGGCGGAAGTAAAGAAACGTCACTTCCTAGTTGTAGAAAAAGAAGAAAAGTGGCGACATGAATTTAATAAAGCGTCAAAGTTATGTTGTTCTTTCAGTACCAGTGGTACTACGGTAAGGGCATTAACTCAAGTACTGTTCAAGTACAAATGAGATACTTTTACTTTACTTGAACTTTATTTTGATGCCACTTTCTACTCCAACTCCACTACATGTCAGAGGGAAATATTGTACTTTTCATCCACTACATTTATTTGACAGCTTAAGTTAGTAGTTACAGTTATTTTACTTTACAAATTAAGATTTGTGCATACACAAGTCGGTGCAAGGGTTGGTTCATTTGTCACATAACAACTGGTTGTGTGGTTGTGAGAAAGTGAAATTTAGTTTGTAACTCCCTTTTGCGACGTAGTCGACAATATATAGTAAACTAAAAGCAATCATAGACGGAAATAAACTATATTCAGTGGAGCAGTGCTGAGGATGAGGATGAATGAAAAAGTCTGTTAGCTTGGGGGAAAAGCTGCTCTGCAGTCTTGTGGTGCAGCAGCAGAAACTTCTATATCTCTTCCCAGAAGTCAGTAGGGTGAACAAGCTGTGGCTGGGGTGGGTACTGTCTTTTAATATCATTTGGGTTCTGCGTACGCACCCCACATTTCAGGCTTTCAATTCCTCAAAATACTTTTTCTATTAAATTCTTTTAATAATTTAAATCTATTTTTAATAGGCTAATTTTGAGGTTTGACCTGGACAAATAAAACATTGTGAAGGTGTTGCGTTGGGCTCTGGGTATTTGTGATGGGCCTTTCTCACTATTTCTACTTTTTTTTACAAACCAAACAATCAGTTGATTAATTGAAACAAAATCTGCTGATTAATCTATAATGAAAATTATTTGCAGTCATATAAATTATAGTTTTACAATCAGCTCTACCTCAACTACAATGGTATATTCCTGCTTTTAAATTAATAAATGAGTAATAATAATCTCCTGATAAAATAATAGTACAACAATCACATGGGGCATTTATGCAGTAGCCTCCTTTTACTTTTAATACTTTAAGTACATTTTCAGTGCAAGGGGCTACAATGTTGAGATTAAAGTTGAAATGGTACTTAATTTCAACTTTATTCTCTTAATTTCAACTTTATTCTCGTACTTTTACTTTTCAAATTTATTCACAACAATTCGACAATACATTTAAAAATTATTCTCAGCATTTCTGCTTTATTCTCAAAGTACAAAATAAAAAATCTTCATCCCTAATTTATAATTTATATTTTTTATTTTTTTTTAATCCATTCACCTCACAGGTGTGGTATATCAAGATGCTGATCAGACAGCATGGGTTATTGCACAGATATCACAATAAAAGGCCACTTAGTCGTTTGTAATATGGTGTTATTAGGTTATAACTGTTAATTTGCTGTCCCGTACCTTAGGAAAGGTATTTATTAGCAGTATTTGCAGTGCAAGCAATATTTTAGTGGTTTCAGGGAATGTAATGGGACAACTCTGGGACAAAAAAAACACCTTTGTAATAGAAAGCTTCAAACTGTTTCGGCACAGTTGGATGACAATGATAATGCTAATCCAACACATTCGTGTTATTTCCACATTCCGATTTAAAGCACATGAACACACCGAAGTCGGAAGATCCGAGGAGCACCTCAATGCAGCATACGTGCCCTGTCATGTGACACCAACTTATCCAGCTCACACTTCCGGAACTGCGTGTAAAAGAAAGTTGGGTGAAATCTTAAAGAAAGTTTGGCTTTGCAGGAACTTTAAACGCCACGTTACACTAACATATCCTCACGTTTATGAGCAGTTTAAACATCGGGAAGAGGAGCAGATTTAATTATCGTGCACTTTGTTTAAGCAATGTCGACAACAGCCGTCTTGTACAACGACCAAGGAGGAGCGGAGGCTGCGGTGGAAGCAGGTCAGGAGAGCACCCCGACCACCTCCAGCTCCGGAGCTGCCTTCGGACTCTTCAGCACCGACTTTAAAAAGTAAGCTAGCTTAGCACGTGTCCCGTCTGCTGTCAGCGCTGCTGTGTTGTGGTGAAGTTTTGTGGTTATTGTTAACTTTATGCGGCTAACTTCCAGTTAGAGGCCAGGAAGACCCACCATCAACAAGCTAGGCACTGACTGTTAGCCGTGTGTCATGGCACTGTTTGTTAAAGTTACCCAAATACTGCGTGTTTAGGTTACCTTTTGGGGGGCGTTTAACCATTGTGTATCTGTTTTTGCCCGTTGAGATAGGTAGCAGGTTTATACAGCGTATATATATCTTCTTTAAGCCAAAGATCTTTACTTGCACAGTTGAGAAGAAGTGGTATTCTTCCTCTATTGAGGTTGGCAGGTTCAAAAAATTCAAGAGGAAAGCAGAATGTATTATGAGCTGTGTAATTGTGGGTTTAGTGGGAAGAAAAAGTGTCTATTTGTGCTGTACAAACTAGTTTACTGTTTAATTGTGATGTTTTTAGGATTGCTAAATTTCTCTCTAAAGCCTGGAAAAGAAGGTGGTGAGATGATGGAGACAATTTAATGGGTATTTAAGCTGGTTTCTCAAGAATTATATAGTAAATGTCCAGTGTTTTATAAACTATGTTGGAGAAAATTAAGGCCCTGAGGATATGATTTATGTTCAAGTTTACTTTTTTATAGTATTGAATGAAAATGTATAGGAGGCACCTTGGATCGGGCTTTATGATCTGATCTGAATGTATGGTGTCCTATAAACCCAGGTGGGCTGGCCAATAAACTAAGTTTGAGTAGAGTTTACACTTTTCATAGTTTGTAAGAAATAGCATTGGGAAAGGTCTAACTTAATCCAAATAACAAAGTCTTCTAGATCAGCGTCCGTAAACAAATCTTGAACTAGTTCAGTCATTAAATGAGTACAGCTGTTATTTTCTGCACAGGCCTCCACACGTCTGGACAGTATAGGCAGACAGAAGAAGTTGTCTCTGTTTGGAGACTGGAGGTGTTGAGCAGATGCTGCCAACACAGTAAAGTCTGCTTTTATCAATGAGTGAGGTTCTTACTTTTTTGAGGAAGGTGTTAGCATGCTTTTTCTTTTTTCTTTCAGATGTCATTTGGAAAATAGCCTATTACCAAAACCCTATATTTCCACTATATTTCATTTATCATTATGATATGTATTTAACTAGCACAGAATTATTTAACTATTAATTTATTATTATAAATATATATATTTTCTATATATATTGATGTATAAATTATTAATTTTATTATAAATTATTATTATTAATTATTTATATGTGTTTATTTCATCCTAGAAATTTGTATTTTTATAGAAGAGCAACAGGGTATTGCATTCCTATAAACTTGTGAAATTGTGGCCTGTTTGAATTTCTCTGCAAACCACCTGTTTTTATGCCCGGCCTTCTGATTCTCTGTGCTTTATCACACCCGGGTGTGGGTAGATAGGAAGAGAATGATCTGTACTTAAATTTACATGTTCAGAGTTTGAGCTACTCGAATTTGCAAAGACACAAGACCTTTTGGACCCAACGCATCAAATTAGTTTATGACATAGCCATGTAGGTGTCCAAGTCTGTCTGTGTTTTCCAGGTGAAGTTGTTAAAGAGGAGAAATGCTGTAAAGACACATGTGATACCATTATATTAACATCACATGACGGTTAGCTTCTACATTAGCTTGTCAAAACCATGTTTCATTAATCAACCTGTCAGTTGTATAAAACTGAAACTGGATTGTCAGCATGTTTTTTTAATCAGTTTCATCTGAGAAACCTGCCACTAGAGGGCAGCCAATCATCAGTCTAACCATCCTTTGTATTTTGTAATTTCTTGTTAAAAAAGAAGAAGAAATAAAGCAGTGTTTGCTGCTTAGCTACTCTGGTTTCATGCTCTCTGAGTGGCTGCACACCACACCAGCTCCACATGTGTAGATCTGTGCTGCTCAGTCTGTTTTTTAGCAGCCAATAAAGGCTTTTATGTTTTTCATTTAACAAGCAATGCTGTTACTAAATTTCCTAAAATCTGTTTCTGTGAACTTAAACTGACTTAAGTTGTTTTGAGTAAGATTTTTCCTATCATTGTCATTTTAATCCCTTTCTTTTTGCCAACATGTTAAATGTTGCTTAGTACGCTGAAGTGAACGTTTAAGCGGTCTCACATGACCATCTACCCAGCGAAGCAAGGGGAGGTCATATGTTTGCCTTACTCGGGGCCGAGGGCATGAATGATGCTTCTGTTTGCTCATGTCTGTCTGAAACAATTCACAATGCTTAATCCTGTGCATCCTGAGCTGTGCCAGTACAAGTATCCCGTATTAGTGTAGCACACAAACGTTGTCCTCCTCAGCATGTATGTGTGTTGCATATTTGTTAATTGAAGTTAGTCCCAGCTTGTTTCAGTAGGTAGAGGATGAACAGAGAGCTGCTCCTGCTGAAGTCAAATTAAGTTGTGCTATTATCTATTTAAAGTTGCTAACTTGTTTGTCTCATGTGAAGGGCACTGCACCACTACTGCAGTGTTCTGTAGTTTTATTGGCCTCTTCGTACTGACTAAAAGCTCCATGCCAGGCCTTATGCATGCAAACATGTGACTCATTTATGAGATGTGACTAAAGAGATGTTTCACTGCGGCGGCTGAGTGGTTTGGTGGTTTGGTTGTATGGATTCGTTGTATGGACAGTTGTGTTTGAGCTGCTTTAAAGTTAAGATTTTGATCTTTAACTTTATTTTCAGGAGAGGGTTATTAGCTCAGTTTCTGTTTGCCCATTTGTTAATATCCTGTCCAGGGCACACATCTGGTTAAGAGACTCTTTCATTTTCCACATAGAGAGCAGACGTATTTCAACCAAGAAGCACCACAAAAGACTGAATGACGAGGAAATTATTCTAATAGATAGAGCTGGAGTAATGCTTTTTTCAGTGTCTCAAACACTAGAAAGGTTTGCAATCTTAATTCACACCCACTAAAAACTGGTATTAGTTGCTGGCTGCATGTTTACCGTAGAAAAACACTGATCGAACCGCTGCACATTGACTTGATAGAACTTCATTATTCCCTCGCTGCCTTTTTGTTTTTCTAAATGGTGTATTGTTTTCAGTTACATGAGTCATGTGAATGTAGATTTATTAATCTTTTATGCAGCCCCTAAAAATAAAACGAATATAAATAAATAAATAAAACAACAAGCTCAACAAACCGTTGCTAATTATGGTGTAATTAGCTAAAACCTTTTTGCAGTGTCACAATCCATGAAAACAACTATTTCTGTGTAAACTTTATCTTATTGAAAATCTTTTTTTCTGACACCTAAGCATTACTGCAGACTTTTTTGTGTTTGTCTCAAACCTTCCCTTTGGCAAACTGCTATTGAGGTCGATCCAAATGTTTTACAGAGCATATTTTCCCAGGCTTCTTGGCGTGCTGGATCAAAACTTAAACAATGTATTTTTCTGCTGTTATTTAAGATAATCTATGAAATCTATTTGAGTCTTCATTTTTTGACATAAACAAACACACTCGCATGTCGGTGAAGATTCTCAGTCATCCAGGTTAGTTATCCAAAGAAGGTTAAAGTCAAGGGCAACTAGACTTGTTTGAAGATACTAGAAGATGTTTCGTCCCTCGTCTGAGAGACTTCTTCAGTTCTGACTGACTGGTAGGGAAACTAAGCTATTTAACCTCAATGGGGTTGTTTGCCAGGATCGTCAATACCGCAGGTTTGTTAGTGTTCCTGGCTGTTGTAATGACAGTTGTTATGGTCGTTTTCATTTTGTTGTCTATCCTTTTAAAAAGGCCTAGGGTAGGACAATAAAACAAGAACAATATTTTTTTTTCTATAACAAGTGTTCAATAAATGTTTTTTTTATTCACTTGAATCACACACAAATTAGGACTTTTTTTATTAAGATGTTTATTTTGTTGGAAGAGGGACTGAAAAAAGCTTTTACTTAATTTTACTCATGCATATTTGCAGAATTGTTTTGAATGTCCTACCTCAGATTTAGTGACCCACTGTTTTGAATCAGGTGTTTGTTCTGACAATAAAGAAAAGTTAAACCACAATTAACCGTCAGGTTTCTTGAACTTTAACTCGGGAGCAAAAATCAGCCTTTAAACTTTATAAACGTGTTCTATTATGACCCCCTTTAGTCTTTTCTCAGACGCTGTAACTGCTGGTGTTTATTTATAAAACATCACAAAGAGTCTATTTGTTTTGCCAACTACTGTTTCCAAGGTCAAGAATAAATGTTTTATCACAGCCTTTAATCCAACATGGATGAGTAGTCCTTAAAGTACTAGTAGAAAAAATGCAAAGCTCCACAACAGCTACAGAGAGTAACTCTGTAAAGGTTTCTAAATGGAGAGGGAGGTATTTAGTTATATTTCAATATGATATATTGATGTAAGATGTGTCATACAGCTCTGTTCCTTTATTTAAATCAATTAAGAAAAAATGTGACTCTTTATTTATTCATTCATTCATTTATTTCTGTATGAATGGAGTCAGTTTTCTGTATGAAGTTCCTGTGCTGAGCTACAGAGACGTACCTCACACCGGTTAAAAATCTGGGCTATAAAATATCACATTACAAAGTTAGTTAACCATATTAACCACAGTTTCGCAGAGCTATTCTGGTGTACGGGTCAGACCACAAGAATTATAGAATTGGGCTTGATTTAGTTGTAGCATTTTACATACTTTTGTATGACTTAAGTCTAAAATGATTACAGTTCTGGAGAGTGACCTGGTTTACAAACTTCATAAAATCCAGCTCTAGCTGTGTTGTGAGTCTGTTACAACTAGATGATTAGATTGATAAAAGTAACTGCTGGCTAATATATCTGATATATCTAATATAACTTCATGGAGACACTAATCTCTGCCGTCCATCTGTCCTTCATACTTAACTTGAATTCAAGAGTTGACACTCTATGTGACAAATGTGGGTGCGTAAAACAAAATACTTGTAAGATCTAATAAGATTTAACTTGTTTGTATAAATCCCCCCCAAAATGTGTTGAAATACAAAGCTGAAATAATGATCATCAAATCAAATGTGTTATGTCTGTCTGTCTGTGTCTCTGTCTCTCTCAACATGGCATTAAATGAGACCGATACACACATGTGGCACATTTGTGATAAATATTCCTCAGGACTGCCATGGGTAAATTGTATTATAATAAATCTCAGCACTGATGGGAAGGAAAGATTTGAAAAGCTCGTAATCAGCCAGAAGCGATGCAGACATTTGGCTTTTTGATGTGTAGACACTGGAGAGATTGAGAGCGATGCATTGGTGTTTTGCTGAAGCTAACTTGGTGCCTCTTTTAACGTTTGTTATGCACTATAGTATTTATAGATTCAGGGATTTATCCTATTTAATGTAAGAACCTGGATACTATACAACAAAGGAAGTATTATTTTAGATGTTACTGCTGCTATAATCAATATTTTTATGTTAAAACAGATGACATGACTACTTGTGTGTGGAAACTTCACTCATTATCACAATATGGAGCTTTATAATATTTATTTACCTAAACTTAAATACTAATATGTCACTGTTGTGTTAGCTTGTTTCTGCTTTCTCTAAGTGGCCAAACACTCAATTTGTGCAGGTTTAAACAACAACATTGAGTTGTCTACTTTGTCAATAGGCTTCATATATGAAAAGAAATTATGAGAACAGTCCAACTCTGATTTATTATCGGTTTATTACAATTTTGGTGTAAGCAGGGGTAGATAACTTGGAGAAATCCCCCTCCCTTCAGGCCTCCATCCAAAGTCACTGCCAAACACATTTTCATGTGCAGTAAGTGTACGGGCAGAGTGCATGCAGGTAGACAGCTGTCCAAATGAAATGATTGGCCATGCTTATTACCAGATATTTTATTTTTATTTTGTGTCAGAGCATTTAATTTATTGATTGCTGTCGGGATGTAAAGAGAATCCAAACCTAGTGTTAATTACAAAATAATTAAAAGTTTGGCATCTGTGAATAAGTTACTAATAGTTAACTGAACTAAAACTCTTTGGACCGATTTTCTGTATTATCTACTGTATTGTAGAAACCTACTTTTCCAACATTTGACACAAGAAGATATTTACTGTGTGATATAATCATTAGCGTATGAAAGTGACATTGGTTATCAGTTGTTTTCTCCCAAAAGAAAGGCCAGGAAACAAATGTTGCACCCTCCAAAATCCTTTTGTTACATTCACATCTTACAGGGTATTTCCTGACATTCAGCCTTTTTGCTGTTATCTGTGATGCAGGCCGATCCTGTTGGTCCGGTCAGCCAAACTTGGCAGGGTATGTGCTCTCAGTGGTGTGAAGCTAAAATGGATTATTGTGCAGCGGAGGTGATGAAAGGTAGCGCAGTGTTTACCCACCAGTGCAGATAAGGCCCTCCTTTTTCCCCTAGAGGGAAGTGACCACAGTCACACAGGGACAGAGTCACACACACAACCAGAAGGCAGGTGAGTTGCCAAGTTTCCAGAGGAAAATCTAGAAGGAGAGAGGAGAACAACTTTAACAAGAGTCGAGCACAGCTGACTGGCAGGTAGAAGGAATATGGACCAGAAGGAGAGTGAGCGGGCACTACCCTCATGAATAAGTATGACTTGCCATTAGTGAGCTGACAGGGCATCTTGTGACTATTTTTTTTTTTATTTTTTTTGCCCACGAGAAGAGGAACGGAGTAGTGAATGACAGGCACCAAGCCAGTGGAGCCTGTGCTGTTTTTTCCACTCTTCCTAGCTTTTGACAGTTATGAACAAGAACGGGGCGAAAAGACAACTGTAAATAAAGCCAGGAGAACAGGGCGCACAACCTGAAGGAAAGCAATTACCACAGCTCTGTTTCACTCTTGAGTTACTTGAAATATAGTCAGTGGGGTGTGTGGACTCTATTCTTTAGACGGCTAACACACACACACACACACACACACAGAAGAAGTACTGATTGTTGAGTTTACTCGAGTGTTTGAGGACTGCTGTGGGAGAGAAAGCCGGTATGGATGTTGGTTTATCTTCTTTGCGCTCGGAGGCAGTGGGAGCCATGAGGACTGCGCTGGTGTCTGCTGAGAGCTTACAGCTCACTCTGAAGACTGAGCTCAGTCAGGAAGAACAGGCCCTCACGCTCACCAACAGTAGCCTCAAGGAGTCGCACAAAGCCGGGTACTGTAGTAAGATCACCCACAGCACTGTGATGGGAACATACTGTAAACTTTGTTTTCTACTTCTTTGAAGTACGATTTAGTTCTGGTTATTGTTTCCTCACAGTGTTGGTCAGATGGATACTCAAGTTTGCAATGTCTTTCAAAAGAAAACCTTAAAGAAAAAATTATGTAAAACATGAGAACCTTGACTCCTCAGTGACTATTTACTTTTCTCAGAATGTTTGGTGCACTGCAGTTTGTTTAGCCTAAGAAGGAAATGAAGATAAAATGCAATTTATTTTACTTGAATTAAGATTATTGAACCTCCAAAAGTATAAAACAACCCAGTGAAAATGCAATATATATTATTTAAAATTATGGCTCATGGTCTTTTAACTTCAACTCTGCGAGATTAATTGATTTTGAAGGAAGTCACAACATAATATTGGAATTAAAACAATTGATTCACTCAGACCAGTGAAATAAGAGTCTACAGTCTTGCTAGCAGCTCTGTGAAGCTGTAGTTAAGCACAGCAGTGTTTTCAGTAAAATGCTATGTCCGCATGTGAACTTGATCACAATGTTAAAATGCTGATGTTTAGCAGGTTTTACGTTTACCATCGACACCATCTTAGTTTAGCATGCTAACCTTTGCTAATTAGCACTAAGTACAAAGTAGGCCTACATCTGATGCTGATAGACATGTCAGTAGTTTAGCAGGTATTTGGTCATAAACCAGAGTGTTGACCTGATGATGGCACTGAATGAAAAGTCCAGGGATCTCCAAAGTAAGAAAGATTTATCTTCTGAACACCATAAATGTCTGTATAAAGTTTTATTTCACAGCAATTGATGCTAAAGTTGTGGAGATATTCCAGGCTGGAACAAAGTGGTCGACAGACCAGCATTTGCCATCCTTACAGCCTCGCAGCTAGCATGGCTTAAACACATTTCACGTCTGCATTGGCATTTCTATCCCACATTTTGTTTTCCTTCTGGACATTACCTCTCTAAATGTTTAGCCTCTGTGTGGAACAAACAACCTGTGTAGTTCTACAATGACACTGTGTGTTAGCATTAGCCAAGGAATTGGCATTGTCATATCATGTGAGTGCAATTTTAGCAGAAATTGCTGTAATGCTGCTGTTGGTAAATGTTAACATTCCTGCTGTTTGGTTCGGTGCATTGTCAGCGTTTTGTTTCACTTTAGCTCCTATACAGTTTGTCCTATAGGAGCCAGTGTGACCCCTGTAATCTGTGAAGCTGAGACAGATGTCGTGTGCATGGAGCTTTCACAGCACCTTTGGTCAAGCTGATTAGTCACCTCAGCAGTGCTTTTTCTGTTGTTTGCCACAATAAGTACAACAGTGTTTTCTGTCCTTAGGAATGAAGACCTTAAAGAGATGCTGGAGAGCAACAAGGAGTCTCTCAAACTGGAGGCCATGAAAAGAATTGTTGGGGTGAGTGCACTATGGGAATTCATATTTACGTTGTTTTTAATAAATTATTTAGGTTTGATATATGTGATAAGATTGGTGGATTAAAATAATTTTATTGTTTGATATGTTTGCAGCTCATTGCCAAAGGGAAAAATTCATCTGAGCTTTTTCCTGCTGTTGTGAAGAACGTTGCCAGTAAGAACATTGAGGTGGGACATTATTAAGAAATATACCACAGAATAACATCATCATTACTATTCTTACTACAGTTGATTGTTATGATTCATTTAAGGCTCATGTGACACGGCATGAGGGTACTCATGACATTATAGAGGGATCTTCCTCATACAGAAAAATGGGCTCATGTGGATTGGCTTCACTTTTCATTGATTTATTTTACATTCTTATACAAAGCGAAATAGGCAAATTTAAAAGAAATGGTCAGATAAGAGTAATTATATTAAATGAATAAATGGAAAATGAATAGATAAAACACCAGGTAAGAACAAAGTCTCCGCAACAACAAAGTCAGTCATGCCAGTAATATAAACCTAGATATAGCCATGTACAGGGCTGAATGATAAATAAAAACATTTATATTGAGATTTATAGTGACAGATTTTATGATTGTGATGTGAGTCACGATTGTAGTTGGGATGGTAATTTTAGCATTTCATTTTCACTGAAAAAAATATAAGTGATGTGGTTCTGTACCAAACAAGCATATGTTTCCTTACATCTGGAGATTATTATGTGTAGTCTGGGGCATCTCTGTAGCGCCACAATTGTAATGGTATGTATCAAAATATTGCACTTTTCAAAATATTGCACAATTCATTGTTCAGCCCTACCGATGTATTGTACACTCACTGTATGTGCATAAAAATGCGTAGTCTCCCGTGGGTTTTGCTCAAAATAAAATTTATTCATCGTAAATAATAGATTGCAAATAGAGAAAAATGGAAAAAAAATGGGGTCATGTTAAAGCAAAACCAAAATTAATTGATATATTCAAGGTACATTTATTTGTCATTCGACTTGGCTCCTTTCCCGCCTCTCTTCCCTCTCTTCTGAGCGATCACCGCACCGTCGCAGTGCCTGTTCACGATGTTTAGTCCGGCTGCTTGGACCGGGTGGATTGTGGTCTGCTGCCCTTTAATCCAAAAACCTTGTCTTCCTTTTCCAGTGATACGTGTTTCGGCAATAAAGCCAGAAAAAAACAGATGAAGAACAAAAGTGTAGCAAAGTTGGAAGGAGCTACCGGCCGCTGCTTCTACAAGCTCCACCAGTTGCCGTATATGAGTATAACTGGAAATTTGGTATATTCTACCCATCTACTGTTCTACACAGTTGATCTAAGCTTGCCTAAGCAAATTAATCCTCTCAGGTGTATAATACATTCTGTGGTGGAAGTAGGTCAGACCAATGGTTCATATCAAAATCCCAGATCTGTCTTCCAAATTTCTCTTAAACGTTCTTATTTTTTGGGGCATTTCTACCTTTATTTATGAGGGGTATGACATTCAACAGTGGCGCCTGACTGGAATAAAACCAGAGACGTTGCAGTTAATACTAGCGCACTATTGGTCTTATTTGCCTTTGCTGCAGTCAAAACTTTATTACAGATTCAAGGTCCAAATCTTACCCACAACAATACATAAATACATACCCAAAAACGCACATACATTTATATGTACATATAAAAAACCCATCATAGTAAATCATGGTTAGAAAAATTTAAAATACCATATAATTTTAAAACGATAATCAGTGTTACGAGATTGGGAGCAGGTAGTACTCTGCCGTATGTTAGTTAAAGCCAATATTATTTCATTTTGTAACCCATTAAGCCGGCACATGAATTTATACATTAGGTTTCTTAAGACAGCATAAAAGGTCCTTACTCCTGCAGCCGCAAACATCTCACTTGCACTACACCACCTTGGTCTTTTGAGTAATATTCTCTTTGCATTGTTAAATGCTACTTTACATTTTAGTAGACATTCCTTTCTATAATTTGACCACAAGTGCGCAGTATAGCATGGTGTGCAATATATTTTAAACTCTTTCTTTACACCAACCCTAATGTACATGCCCTAAATTTACGTAAGAGAAAATTGGCTTGTGCAGACATCCTGCGACATTGCCTGTAAATATCATCTGCCCTTTGATCGGTGATAAAATGACCAAGGTATTTCACCTTATTACAAACATTAAGCTTATTATTAGCCAATTTAAAGTCAGGATAGTTTAAACCTATGCCTATGTTTTGCAGCTATCCTTTACTTGAGCAGTAACTCCAGTTATGATAATAACTAGAATAGTTTTATTACTGCAAATCATAATTTGGTGCAGTAGCATAAAGGTACTGTGTACCTGTATTAATACACCACTAAAACATGTAGCCATGACAGACTTGTGCACACGCTACTCCAGTGAATGACCAAAAACTAAACAACTGCTCAAGAGGGGTTCCCATGCCCAGAGCCTGTGAATATTGATTAGCAGCAGCAGAATAATCAGATGGCGTGAGGGGCACCATGTGAGTGGGGGGCCTGAAGCCGGGGGCGCTGTGTGCAAGGCATGCAGCCGAAGCGACTCATGGCAGGGTAGGGGAGCAGGTGGGTGGATGTAATTGACAGTAGAGAGCCCACAGTCACGTCTCCTCTCTCCCACCTCATATTCACCAGCTGCTAAGGTAGTATGAGCTTCTCTCTCGGTTTCTTTCTCTAGCTCCTAAACACTTTACTCACCTACAGTATATCTCGCTAAAAATGGCCCCTTCTCTTGTTCCCACCCTCATCCCTTCTCTCCTCGTCACTGTGAGCTGCCATTGATCCCCACTAATTAGAAAACAACATAAGAGATTGCAGGTTATTGACTGTGTTGTGTGATTTCATATCACTGCAGTTTATTTAATTTAATCAGTGCTCCAATCCATTTTACCACCACATATGATACATGAATGTGTGTGTGTTTGCATGTTTTGGCATACATATGTATACTTTCGAGTTCATATTCAAGTGACATGAAGAGAAATTATTAAAAAAAACAAGAGTCTTATTTCTGAGCAAGTTGTCGAGACCTTGATCGCCTACTTAGAGGTTCAAATGAAACCAGTCTTGTGTTTTTGTGGTCATAGAAACCAGATCCTTGAGGGCAGATGGGTTGTGTCTCCTTTTTATAGTGAGTAATGCCATTAATTCCAGCAGTAATGACCAGAACGATGATTGAGAACCGTGGTGCACTGCTGCAGGTCGATACTCGCTGCATTAGAAAGCATGGAGCTGATTACTAATTAGGCTCTCGGCGATTGTACCCAAAATGTAACCTTACCCCTGACCTCGACCTTAAATCAGTTCTTAAAGGAAACTATATTATATACAGTTCCCAAAGTAAATCATAATTTTTCATAACCACTTGTTTTCCAGTTCCATTATTTAATAATCCGCAGCCTTACAAGCAGAAATCATCTCTGTTAACACTTCTTTTTTTCTGAATAGCTGATGTGGATCAGCAGAGGGGCAACCTTTGGCCTCCAGTTAAACTCGTCAGAAAGCAGGACAAATATTATGTCAGGCTTTCCTGCGAGAAGTGTGGAAGTCAAAACACAAGACAGAGGGGCGAATAATTCAATAGCAATTTCTGAAAGGAACAAAAATACATAACCTCGTTCTCTGCCTGAAACAACACTGTAGTGTTTCTGCAGCTTGTCATATCAAGACAGGAAAGCTTCCTATACAAACTTTTTCCCCCACCCCTTGAAATAATAAACTCAAATTTCCCTCAACTAAGAGAAGATTTTGCCTTTTAGTTTCATATCATTTTATTAATTATTATAGCTGCAGTCTTTTATTAGATTTGAAAACACGCAGCACATCCTCTCACATAAGTTTTAAAACACAACTGTTCCCACTCCACCTAGATTGTTTCCCCCATGTGCTGCATTCAATTCCCTTTACAGCTGTTTCAATTTATTGCTGTTTGATTTAATTGTCCTTCGCAGCTTAAGAAGCTTGTATATGTGTACCTGGTGAGGTATGCTGAAGAGCAGCAGGACCTTGCTTTGCTATCCATCAGCACCTTCCAGCGGGCCCTTAAGGTAACATTTCGGCTTCTTGTCTCTGTCTTTCTCTTTTCATTACAACTAACATGGTAAAAAGCTGTATTTTTATAGATTGGACTACTGATATTATATTGTGGATATTATTCAGTGTGTGCATCTTATTATGCACGTTTCTAGAGACTGCTGTCTTTCTTGCCTTATCTTCTTAATTGCTGAGATGTTAGACATTAGTCTCGCTGTGGTACATAATCTCCGCTGGGAAACTTGCATATTATCTCTAACTAAATGCTTCTGGTACAGTAATCATTATTAGTAGTAAACATTCTTTCACACACTGACACTAGTTCTTTTTCCCCTATATCTTTATGGCAGGACCCAAACCAGATGATCCGGGCCAGTGCACTGAGGGTTTTGTCCAGTATCCGGGTCCCCATTATTGTCCCCATCATGATGCTGGCCATCAAGGAGGCGGCAGCTGACCTGTCCCCATATGTCAGGAAGACATCGGCCCATGCTATCCAGAAACTCTACAGGTATACTTCTGTGTATCTAATGTTGTGTCCGGTTTTGGCAAATACCAGGGCTGCAACCCAGCTGCAGAAGAAAATAGTTGACTTGACTTGACTCTCATTACCAACTCATTCCTGAGAAGTTAATACAGTACATGTTAGGTAATGTTGATACTAGGGGTTTTGCCCAGCAGTTACTGTTTTCTTATCAGCTGAGTCTTTCTAAGACTGGCATGAATCACAGGGTAAATGAGTGCTGAAATTATGAGCAAAGTAGTAAACCTGAACTTTCTAAGATCTCACCGATTTGTTGTACAATGCACTATATTTATTTTGCACCGTTTTATTTGATTGTGAAATGTATGCTGTATATAGTGTCCTTTTAAAAATCCCACAATAGAAAGAAAAATAAATTTTCCTTGGTAGGGCTGCAACTATCTGTTTGTTTTATCTGAAAAATCTCAGATTATAGGAATATGAAAGGTGCCTACTGTAATTTCCCAAAGCCCAAGATGATACTTGTTTACTTAGTTACTGTCCAAACCCCCAAAATATTCAGTTTACAATCAGATATAACGAAGAAAAGCAGCAACATTTGATTAGTCCAAAATCTTAATTTATTTCTTTCCATAGAGCAAAATACTGAGTGTATAATATATAGGGAGCAGTGAATATCACTGATTTCATTGATAGTCTAGAAAATAAAGCATTCTTTATTAGACGTAGACAGTTGACCTGCACCACTGTAAGCTTCTCTGTATTCTAAGCACACAGAGGGGACATAATTTAATTTGTAATTCATGTTATCTGAATAATTGCCATTCCTTGGTTTGCCTTTCTCTGTATTGTCTTCAGCCTGGATCCAGACCAGAAAGAGCAGCTGATCGAAGTGATAGAGAAACTATTAAAAGACAAAAGCACAGTAAGTACAGCCTGAGCAGCGAGTGGGATAATACAGTACACTTCCCATGTTGGAGAATACAGACCACTGGAGGGCACCCCAGTCAAGCGATTCTCCTCTTAGCTCTCCATCCCACAGCTCATTCGGCAATGCCATGGTTTGTTAACACCCACTTAAACCCACACATCTTCAGATGCTCCTTGTTAAGTGTCCATTTGGAAGGAATTTTCACACTGATGCTAGTGTCAGCTTAATTTTCTCAAAGGCCAACTTCTTCCCTTTTTTCTGAAATGGACCGCAAATGAGTTGAAATCTCAAATTCTGTGTTTAGGCCAGTCACAGACACAATGCAGGCAGCCCATTAGAAGTCGGTAGGCAGCTCATTAATTTGAGGAGGTCACAATGAATACTAAGGGTGTTTAAATGCCAATTTCAAATATGTAGACGTTGGCCACAGAATGCAGAGTATGCTGTGTTTGTACGTGCCAGTCATGCACAGTTTTTTGTAATTATGTATTCATAGCAAATACCTATCGTTATATAAACAAAACAAAGCAGCTTAGGCCAAGGGGGGATGGAAAGCCCAGTACCAGATGTATAGCATATTTAGCCCCAGACGCTAACGAAGACAGATGACTTCTCCCCGTTGGAGCCCACATTGTGAGGCTGGGGACAGAGAGAGAGGGCACTATCATCACACAGACACACGAGCACTATCAGTGCGTGATGAATCCTAAAAAAACCCAAACACACTGGATACTTAATAGCTATCAAGCGGTATATTTTTATGATGTTAGGACGATACCACGCGCTATTCAGAAGTCCCACAATGATGGTCAGTCTTGCTTAGCCATTTTATTTCTGTTTCCATAAGCTGGCAGTAATTCTATGTGAGGATGTCCTGGAGTTGAAGCAGTGCTGTCAGAGGCTCCTGGTGGGTCACTGAGGCTGGAACACGTAGCTTTATGTAAACAGGAACTTCACATTACTTTTACACAAGGTACTAGTCATGAGGAGTACTGCACTGCCTGTGAAATCAGTTTTACAATGTCTTCTGTAGCTCAGGAGGAGTTTTGTCAAGTCTCAGAAAATAACCCCTGATGATGTCATAAGGGTTACTTCAGCTTGGGCTTGGAGGCATATTGGAAATTAAGAGATGTGGGTATTTACCAGACATGGATGAAAACGTGGTATTGGTTGTAAGTGGAAATATATTCTCATTAATATATAATATAATCACATTAGAGAAGCTGAAAACAGTGTATAATATTATCATTTTTGAGGATAAATGACTAATTCCGCAATTCTCAATCGATTATAAGAGTTGTTCATTTTCTGTCAGTTGACTATTATATAAATTGAATAATCGTTCCAGCTCTATCTAGTGTTGGAAACAAATTCACATTATTGAAGTTGTTTCCAAACTTAAGTTGAAATAAATTGATGAATTGATGTTGTGAGGAGTTAATTACTTTTCTTTTGAGTATTAAGCCATTTATTTTTCATACCGCCTGTTCTCTTAAGACTAGGCACGACTTTCAGCGTGAGCCGATCGCCGTGCTGTTCAGACTACACGACTTGTCGTCTTGTGACAAAGAGTCTGGAAGTCGTCGTGGCGATCAAACTAAGTGACTGATCGGCGAAAGGGATTCATACACTACACGAGCTGACAGCGTCTGTATCAACAGACGGCTGGTCTCCAAACCACGTTTTGTCAAGAAAACACACGGCAAATGTGAAACGGGAAATGACGCGAACCCACACAAGAAACAGCTGTTTGTTATAAAGATAGCAGGTAGCAGGGATCCTCTGAGCTACAGAGAGAGTTGGAGGTGAGGAAAACGTGTTTTGCAGTGAAAAAGTAGCTGCCTGCTCTCATAGGCTGGATGTGGATGTCGATTCGGCCGACTCCTCCACATATTTGGCGTGCTAGATATCTGGCTGGCGTCTGTGATGTGTCAGCGATGCGTCGGAGAGCCGTTTTGATGCGTCGTAGTTCACACATAACGACTGGCGAGCTCTAATCGATCGCTGATTTACCCCTGAACACAGCCTGACGGTCGCCGAGCTCAGTGACCAGCAAATCGGGCTAAAAATGATGTAGTTTGAACTAGTCTTTAAGGTCCACATGGTATGGGGGTCGGTGGTTGATCCCAGCATGCATTGGGCGGGAGGCGATTTATTACTTTAACACATATGAACAAACATATGATCACTCATTCACCCTTACTAGCAATTTAAAGTGTATGTCTTCAGACTCTGTAGTCATATCTATAGACCATTTTTACAGTAGACATTTGTCATAGCAGGAAAAACACACGTGAAACTAATTTCGTACATGGCTCAGTTCCATCAAGTGTCCTAATGTTATTAATCACACCTGTGCTTGTCCTACTGTGACATGTCAAAATGCTTACTTTAGCTTTTCAGGCTTAAGGCAGCCAGCTTTCCTGACATCTTCAAGTTTGTAACACTGTTTTGCCATATCTGATGTTAATGACCCAGTTTAACTGCAAAAGTTAAGTGAATTCATGTAGCTAAATGCCATTGAGCTGATGTCACTGTGCTGCCTGTAGAAGAGGGAAGCATTTGGTCATTGTTCCAGTCTGCGGCATTGTCGAGGCCTCCTGACATTTACCTTTACAGATGTGCCTGTTTGGTTAAATGGCTGTGACACATGGGGGGCCTGTTTATAGGCAGGATGGTTTAAAGAGAAAATGGGAAAGCCTGATGACAGAGACAACATAGGAGTTTGTGCAGCTGTTTTACCGTGATGGATCTATTATCCAGCCATTACAAGATAAATGATCGATCCTTCCCATCCCCCCTGTGCACCTTCTGCAAAAATTGAAATGAGAACAGAAAGGGGGGGGGTACTATGATTAGGGGCTAGGTGAGATACCCATTAATTTAAGAGAAAAGGGGGGAGGGGGGGAGTGAGAGAGCAGGAGAGGAGCGAGCAAGCGAGCGAAGGAGGATAGGCCGACCCCACGCCGGGCCATCAATCAAAAAGGCGCATGTTGTCTCTGGCGTGATGACCCAGCACTCTCTGCCTCTCTGGCACCCTAATTAGAATTCATAGCAAAATAGATGCAAGGAAACGGTTTGGGCCCTTCATAATTTTATAGGAAATTTATTGTTATTAGAAGAACCATTTGCTTAGTGTGATTTTTCCATTACCGGCTTGTCACGCAGGGTAGATAATATGGTCGGGGTGGAGGAGGAGGGGAGAGGAGGTGTATGAACTCCATAGATTGGGGTGTCAGTTTTGTTGATGGCGCATGTAGTTTACCTTGGAGCTGTGTCTAATGGGGGGAAGTTGGTTAGAGAATGCACAAAGCCTGCAGGAGCCACATGCTCAGAAACAGTGCTGCCTGTAATAGCCTTAGAGACCGGAGAGGCCAAGGGAGAACACCAGGGGAGAGTGAGAAGATGCACAGCAATACAGGCTGAAATTATATATTCTAATAGACTGCTTTGGGTAGTTTTATGCACAGTAGAATATGTTCTAGCTGAAATATTCTACAAGAAATCCGTGCTGTGTTTCAAGCCGCTGTGAAACTACTACTCGAATGTCATGATTTCGTCAGTCTCTGTGAACAGCTCACATTGGTACTACTTCCTACGCGCCTCTTTAAAAACAGTTGAAATTGTGTTTTGTGGATTATCCAGAGGAAGTGTGATTTATAGATGGAAAGAAGTCCATATTGTGCCTTTAATTAATTATGGAATTTGTAATAGTAACAGTTTTTGCGCTTGAGTTGCTTTCTCTCAGATGAAACCACATATTAACAGAAAGTTTATTTTCCAAAGAAATTTCCCCCTGTTTTCTCCCTACACCATCTATCCCTGCTAGTGCTAAATCAAAAAGATAAAGAAGATTCATTCGATGCAACGTTAGAATAGTATGATATTCTTATTTTGTAATCTTCCAGATTATTAGGACAACTAGCTAAAGCTAGTCCAGTATGATACTGTCATGAAACAAATCCTCCCTTCATGATGTTTATAATGTTCAGTTATTTGCAATACTCTGAAAGGGGTTTATTTACCATCATATTTTTATTTAAATAAAAAAAATGGAGTGGACAAAATAATAGAAACACCAATACGATTCAACAGCACCACAAACTGCAGCCCCCAGTGAACACAAAGTTGAATCAATTCCTCTCTAATCTAAAACCGTTTCAACAAAAATCTGAACATTATAACCTACATGCAGGGAGGATTTATGCAGGACTGCTGTAGTAGAGTGCATCCTTTTGGATTAGGAGTGCCTAACAAACTGGCAGTTGAGTGTATATTATATATGATTGGCGTTGAGCTAGTTTTATCATGTAATTACCCTTGCTCGATCCACCTGCAAGTGTCATTGGCTGAATGTACAGAGAATTTCTGTGTGGGTCATTCAATAAGTATCACTTCATACATCAGCGTTATACCTTTAAAATGTAGTTTTCTTGATCCTCTTGTAATCCTTTCATTAATGTCAGTGTCAGAAAGGCCACTCGGATTTAAGGTCCAGATTTCTTAGAGAACATACAGACAGCAGCATGCACATTCACATTTCATACACACACACACACACGTTCACACACACTCACACATAATCAATGCAGGCTCATGACAATGCTGATGGGTAAATGCACCGGGTTCCCACAGAGCCACCAGGGGCCAGAAGGCTTTAATTGGGAAGACCAGATTCTGCTCCCTTTCTCTTCTTCTTCACCCTCGCCTGCCCATGATAATGCTGTTTGCATATTAATACACCACCATGTCACTCACACTGTCTCTCAGTCAGTCAGCGAGCCAGCAGGCAGTTGGGTGGTGGCACGGTGGGGTTGGGTGCGGGCGTGCAACAGCCAAATGGGTTTTTACCTCGTAGCAATAAAACATAGTTGATTATTGGCTCTCTCAGCTGCTGCTTCCTCCTTGTCCTCTTTTCTCCGTGAATTGAACATTAAATGAGTTTTGTACCTGAGGAAAAAAAATATATAATTTACGGGAAAAATGAGAAATGCTCTCATTGATGGAGTCCTTTCACAGGGTTGTATAAAATGAGTAATTTAAAAGTTAAAGTGCAAACATTTTCCTTCTAATTATCAACTAACTACTTAGAGGCTGAACTGTGTGCGTTGTAATCAAAGTAGTAAATTGGCAATGTGTGGTTTTTTTTTTTTTGGTTTTTTTTTTACCAGGGTCATATCTGTTAGCAAGTCTTTTATTTATCTAGGGTCTTTATATTACAGCTTTTTAAAGAGATAAAGTATTTGTTCAATCTGTCAAACAAAACTTCCATTTACTCAAATGTTAATATTGTAGAGAAATACATATTAAAAAGAATCAGCATTTCCCTCATGAGTTGTTTTTTCTGTGTCTTTCTACTTACCTTCATTCTTTTCTGTAGCTGGTGGCCGGCAGCGTGGTGATGGCTTTTGAGGAAGTGTGTCCAGATCGCATTGACCTGATCCATAAGAACTACAGAAAGCTGTGCAACCTGTTGGTGGATGTGGAGGAGTGGGGCCAGGTGGTTATCATCTCCATGCTGACCCGCTATGCCAGGACGCAGTTCACCAGTCCCTGGAAGGAGGTGAGGACTAAAACGGAAGGGGATCCATAAAATGACAATTCAACATAGACTTTCTAAGGATATTTGGTAGTAAGATTACATGGTAGCTAGTTCATGGTCATTTTAACTACTTAGTTAGTAGCTAGAATTGCGAGACAGATCATGTTCTGTAAAAATGTTCTGCAGAGGACAAAACACATCAAATGTAAAAGCTTTACACTTACCTTTTGGATAAGAATCCGGGATATGCTCTCTCTGTATGAATCTTGTTGTGATATCTGATATTAAAGGAAAAATCTGGTGATACTTTATAATTTTCTTTTAATAAACAAATCTTATTAAAATACCATAACTTGATCTGCATTTTGGAGCTGAAAAACTGTTCCCACTCACAAGTACTGTTTGTTTATTCAAAGGCTGATATCCCTCTGTGCCATAGAGCTCCATTGTTTTTCTTAAAACTATTAAAAACACATCAGCGAGTCTCACTGTGGCACTGAGGGACATGTTCCTTCATCGTCATGAACACACACACTGTAGTTAATGTTGCCTCAGTCCCGCATACACCATCCTGCTGCTGTAAATACTCAGTACCCACTGCTAGAAATAGTGCTTGACGAATACAGTATTTACTTCTGTTAGTAATAGTAATATTTGGTAAAGACTACAGTGCCCTACATCTTCAGCAGGAACAGATGGGCTTGGTGTTGAAAGGCAGAAATAGTTTCGGGAAGTCAAAAAGTTTTGCATTGTTTGTCTTTTATATAATAAAATATAATTCTAGAAATGTATAAATTGAAATACAAAATGAGCAAGCCAAAATGTAATATTTGGGCTAAACTCTTTATTTATGAAACACATTTCATTGTGTTTTTTAATTACTTTTATACGTTGGAGCCATTTCGCAATATTTGATTTCTGGTGAAATGTGTAATGCCTCCTTTTTATAAGAGAAGTCTATAAGAGAAGTTAGGAGAGTAAACGAATCTTGAGGCATTAAAAACATTGTGTCATTGTGTTATTGTGTAATTGATATACTACCAATATAAAATATTTAACAACGCAGTTTACCAGTTAATTTACTCAACCCACTGGGACCAGTTATCCAGTTTAGTTCAAGAAAAAAACCTTAAAAATGTAAGTTCATAATAAGCCTTTGTCAGGTTAATGTTTAAGGGGGATAGTTTAATGCATTAGTGTGATGTTCTGTGTTTGTGTTTCAGGGCGCCATGTTTGATGAGAATAATGAGAAAACGTTTTATGACTCTGACTCAGAGGAGAAAAAAGGCCGGACGGAGGTCAAGCCCTACATCATGGATCCAGATCACAGACTGCTGCTCAGGAACACCAAACCTCTACTGCAGAGCAGGAACACTGCTGTGAGTTAGCTGCACACTTAAACCTGGACATGATGTACAGCTATATTCAAGCCATTAGGAGCAGAATCAGCATCTGAAATGAAGATGATTGGCGTGGCCTCTGCTTGTAGCTACACAACAAGTGCTGCTGTAGCCCTGTATGGACACACACTCCCCAGCAGTAATGCATTTCAAGATACCTCTTCTTCCACAAGTACACACATATCTGGACACACAACACAAAGACACAAGAATAAACACACACACATACCTGCCGTAGTGTACTCCCAACGACTGGAGGGGAAAAAAACAAGATAAAAAACATAGTGAGTGCAAATCTCCATCACCCAGGAGGTCTCAAGGTCTCTGTCGCTGTGTAGCAGCGGGAGGAAAAATGCTCCCAAATGAAAGTGTTGATTAAAATGTGACATGCTGTGTCTTTACTCGCGACGACACAGTGACATCCTCCATCTTCATAGATGCCTGAACCCTTTCATCCTGCCTGCAACGATGGACACACGTCCGCCTACTATTAAAGCTCCGCTGAAAAATTACCGTTACAGAGTCGTGTCATGAGTGCCTTTGTGGAACACTAAGAAATGCTTGTGGAAGAAATGTTATTTCATCTTGTGTACACAGATGGTAAAATACTGTAGGTGGTGTAATAATGATAATAGTAATAAGCACTTAAAAGATACAAAGTGCTTATCAGGACGTTGACAAAACATGAAATCAAGGAAAAGTAAAATATAGAGTGTAAAACGTGGGTGCTCGGTCCTAACCCGTTCACAACTGTATTTGGCATCACACTTGAAGCAAACATACCATACCATTGCAAAGGCTTCTGGCTTCCACAACTTTATTGGCCTGATGTCTCACCTATTTAAAGTGGAAACATGTTTCACCCCTCTACTAACGATAGATGGATTAAAGAGGTTCTACAGTGTAAAGAGAAAATTAGATTTTCCCATAAAGGCTCCTTGAAAACCTTTAACAAGACATGGTTTGGGTCGTAGGTGGGGCTGTGGACACTACTAGTTTGGTTGATGGGTTTGGTTTTTATGCGGGTAAAACTCACAGCAGGATCTGCGCACATGTACAGTTTGTTTTGTATATTTATAAAATGAAACAAACAAGAAATGCGGTAAAGAGATTTGAAACAAAAAGTGGTTGAACATTAAAACAGGTGAGAGGTATTCAAATGCACAGATATTTAAATCTATTTAATTTCTAACTGTGGTTTGTTTTAGGTGGTGATGTCTGTCGCGCAGCTCTATTGGCATTTGGCCCCTAAGCATGAAGTCAACATCGTCACCAAGTCACTGGTTCGACTATTAAGAAGCCACAGGTAATGTCTCTGTTTGCCTCCTCCTAAGCAACACTTAACGTCTTCCTTCATCACTGAGTTTAATGTAACTCTGCGTCCATGCTGGCGATAAAACAAGTTGTTTTCTTTCTGTTTTACACAGAGAGGTGCAGTACATTGTGCTTCAGAATATAGCCACAATGTCCATTCAGAGGAAGGTAAGTCAGCTTGTGAAAGCCGAACAACAATGATGGTGCCTCTCATTGGTGTAGGCTGTCTAATAACATGAAGTATCTCCAAACAGGGGATGTTTGAGCCCTTCATGAAGAGTTTCTATGTCAGATCTACAGATGCAACACATATCAAAACACTGAAGGTAACTACCGGCTCATGATGTGCATACTGTACCACAACATGGGCTCAGATAAGGATCAGTAAGATTTTGAGCTTGTAAAATGATAATTTCACACCGTGTGGTTGAATATTATTCCTTTTTAAAGCCATGAAAAATGGCTGCAGCAGAAATTCAAGTTTACGGTAAAAGATACCATATTATTCCACATATGCTAGTGTTTATGCTCTTTTCTACAACTACAAATGTTTTCTACACATTTACAAACTTGAATTTCTCCTGCAGTTTTGCCACAGCTTTTATAAGGGTGATTTACTGCACAACCAGAGTCTTTGAAATCCTTTCTGAACACCATTTCCCTAGCTCAAAATCTTTTTACTTAATTACTTGAGCCCATACTTCAGCCAACGTTTCGCCTTTTGATTTTTGTAGTTGGAGATCCTGACCAACCTGGCCAATGAAGCCAACATCTCCACTATTCTGCGGGAATTTCAGGTTTGTGTTTTTTATTGATTACCAGCTATTTGCATCAACATTGGATAGTGCCTGCTTTGAGATTTTGTGGATTACACCTTCTGGGGACTTGTATACAGTTTCTTCTCTTCACTGTCTTTGTCCTCGGTCTTGTCTTTTTTCAGACCTACGTGAAGAGCCAGGACAAGACGTTTGCGGCGGCCACCATTCAGGCCATCGGCCGGTGTGCCACCAACATCTCTGAGGTGACAGACACTTGTCTCAACGGTCTGGTGCTGCTGCTTTCCAACAGAGACGGTAAAACACCTTAATTGATTATAGATATCGGCATCAGCCTTTTGCCACAGGGTTTTTCTTCTTCAGTGTATTAAGGTGCTGTGAGTTTCCTGTTTGGTGTCTTTTGGGAGAATTTGCTGTTTTGTCTTTGCAGAGACGGTGGTGGCCGAGAGTGTGGTGGTGATCAAGAAGTTGCTTCAGACTCAGCCCACCCAGCACAGTGAGATCATCAAACACATGGCTAAGCTCTTCGACAACATCACTGTATGATTCATCATTGTATTCTTCGTACTGTTGATCCATTTAAGTTAAGACGGGATCAAATTAGTGTCGTAAAATGCGTGCGTCAATATTTATGCTAGCACTCTGAGTAACTGCTGCTCTTTCTCTATGATTTGTCACGTAAACTTGCAGGTCCCCATGGCTCGAGCCAGCATCCTGTGGCTAATGGGAGAGTACTGTGAAAGGGTGCCAAAAATTGCACCTGATGTACTCCGTAAGACTGCAAAGACTTTCACAGCAGAGGAGGACATTGTGAAGCTGCAGATAGTTAACCTAGCAGCCAAACTCTACCTGACCAACTCCAAGCAGGTACAAAATAAAGCAGCAAGCCAAAAGAAATTTATCAGATTCCTGTTATCTTAACGTAAGTTTTTTTTTCTACAAGACACAGCTTTGTCTTGCAGAGGAACCGAACACTTCTGCAACTCAAAGCTAAATGCTCGGTTTAAATATAGAGCTGTGAATGAGACAGCTTTAACGTAATGAAGCATCTCCTAGTGCAGCTTGGTGTCTACAGGCCTATTCCGTTAGATGGGGTGATTTTGGCCTCTGAGCTGGGTTTATGAGCCCAGACGCTTCCCCTCCAAACGAGCACATCATTACACCTCTCGTAATGTGTCGGGAGGATAGAGAAGGAGAGAGGGAGAGACGAAGACAATGCAGAAAAGGCTTTGTTTATAATGCTGCCTTCATGACAGCACTGATTTTAGTTTTTATGCCTGCCTAAATAATCAATGTCAGTTCAAGTGCTGTTTCTCCTGGTTTTGCCTTTTACTTATCCAGGTTATAATAAGAACCAAGCATTTCAAAGAAAGAAAGTGTGGGAATGACCCAGAGACAAGGGGTGGGGGGTGGGGGGGGGTGGTGTCTGATGTTTAGTCATTAAGGGGCGGTCATGAATGGCTATACTTGCTCAGTTCAGTTGGTTGCACATTGAAGTGTATGGATATATTCCAGTTTTATAAAGGAAATACCGTCATTCTCTTTCTTAGATGAGAAGATCACATATTTGCCCTAAGTACAGAGCTTGAGCCAGGAGGCAGTTAGCTTAGCATAAACAGTGGAAAATGGACAGGCTGGCTCCATCCAAAGTTTCAAAATACACCTACTGACACCTCTAAAGCTCTGTGATTGTCAAATTATATCTTTTTAGATTAATCCAAACAAGAAAGAGTTGTAATGATCTTCTCTCTGCAAGACAGCAATGGCATTTTCCTTGTCCTCTGCAAAAACTGTTTCCTAATGATTCACAGTCTTTACCCAAAAAAGTGTTGGCTGCTGTCTTATGTCATCTCATAATCCAACCCCCCTCCCCGGCCTTAGACCAAGCTGCTGACCCAGTACATCCTGAACCTCGGCAAATACGACCAGAACTATGATATCAGAGACCGAACACGCTTCATAAGACAGCTGATAGTGCCCAGTGAGAAGAGCGGTGCCCTCAACAAGTACGCTCGACGCATCCTACTGGCCCCCAAACCAGCCCCAGTGCTAGAGTCTGCCTTCAAAGGTACTTCATGCATTTCTCATATCAACTTCTTATTCTTATTTTTAGACACATTAAATCCTCTAAATTGGTTGAAAGTTTAAGATTAAATACAATTCCTCTCTGGTAATTCATCTATTTCACATTCAGCGGCTCTATTTCAAGTGTTATGCAAAGATGATTCAGGCAGTGGTTTTATTATTCTGGTGTGTCTGTCTCTCTGAAGGGCAGTTAGGTCAGACCCCTTTACCTTGGACTAATGACATGGGTAAAATAATTGAGCTAATGCTAACCTTTTTCAGACGCTCGGAGTGAAAAAAAAATCTGCCTCATTTAGCTGTCTCTTTTCTCTCTCTCTCTGTTCTTGACAAAAGGGACAGAAAGTGCCTCCTACAACATTAAAATTCAGAGGCAGTGTGCACCTACTGGATGTTTATGGAAAGCGTTAACCACCCCTGTCATTCTTAATATTCACCCAAGTCTTTTCTCTCTTTTTGTTTGCAAAGCACTGTTTTTAGAGCATACCTCCCAATGCACAGACATTGATTACCTTCCTTGTGAGAGAAAACGGTGAATGTGTGTATGTGTACACACAAATACAGAAAGCTGATATTGAAAGCGCGTGCCTAGGTCTTATATTAAAGGTCTGTCTGAGTTTACAGTGACATTTTGCCACTGGCTCCCTAATTAAGGACCCAGTGAGGTGACTTTGAACCATCCTCTATCTGACATACCCTAATTTCTCCACCACTCATTAAAGTAAAATGACCGCCTCCTTGCTTTTTGCCACTCATCTTTGCAACCCAGTACTTTTTTTGTTTGACTTTGTTCTACTTTTCAGATCGAGATCGTTTCCAACTGGGCACTCTCTCCCACAGCCTCAATACTAAAACAACTGGATACCAGGAGCTCTCAGACTGGCCAGATGTTGCTCCTGACCAATCCGTGAGGAACGTGGAGGTCATTGAGCCAGTAAGAAGTCCACCTTCCTGACACGCTCCTTTATGAAAGTTATACTTCATAAATGCCTGTCATGGTTTATTGAACGGCAGTAAGTAGTTGATTAGTCGATTGCAGAAAAAATAACCTGCAACTATTTTTATAATCATTTAAATAATTCAAAATTTCACTGGATCCAACTTCTCAAATGAAAACATTTTCTGGTTTTCTGACATTTTATCAACCAAAGAATGAATTGATCAATAGGGAAAATCATCAGTAGACTAATTGATAATAAAAATAATTGTTAGTTGCACCTGTAGTGGTTTAAAATCATGTTAAAGTGCACTATTTAAAAAAAATATTTTATGAAGTCTGATCTCCCACTGTACACTGATATATGGTGGTTGAAAAAGACATTTACCGGCCTCCAACATCGTCTGATGTCCAGCTTTGTTTTGTGGGATATGTCAGTTTGTGTTGGAGAAATTAACATGCGTTCCTTTGTTCAATTCAGCTCACAGACAAGAACTTTTTGGCCCTTGTTAGACGTTAAAGAACAGAAATTACAAAAATAAGGTTTTTCATTAAGGAAGGTTATTGATTATTCAGTTTTTTTTTTCTCTGAGCTCAAGCATTGTTACTTTGTGGCAGCTCATGGGGGATCCTAATAAAACAATAAACAACAACAATGTCGTTTTAAATATAATGTAGATTTAATAGAAGGGAGATCTAGTTGGAGAATGCCAAAAACCTGATTAAAAGAACTATCCTTCCATCCATAGCTAGACCCACGTATCACTTTTGAGGGGCCCAGCTGACACTGGGCGAGAATTGGGAGAGAACATTGAGTGAATTGATAATAGTTTTAGTTAATTGACTAATTCCACTGCATGTTATTAAAGTGATTGAGAGGTATATAGTGTGCATACCCACTATATCCAGCTCTTCACAGACTGCTAATAACAAGATACTCTTTATTTTGTCTGAAAAGTATAAGTAAGTATATTTTTCATGACAAGGCAGTTGTGGAATGATTTATTTTCTTTCCATTGTGCACCTACACAGCAAAAACTATTTCATAATGTCTCAAATATAACTTAGCTCATCTGTTTAGGTGAAAGAATGGGCACCGATAGTTGGGAAGGCCAAGAAACCCAAATCAGATAAGTTCTACTCGGATGATGAAGAGGAGAAAGAAGAGGAAGGGTCTGAAAGCAGTGGCAGCGAAGACAGCAGTAGCAGTAGCAGCAGCAGCAGCAGTGGTGAAGGTTTGTTTCTATTTTTGTCAAATAAGTTTTATCACAGTGACAAGATGTTGAAATGTTGTATTGAAATTATAATCCCTAAGATTTCAATCCTGGTTAACGGCAAGTGTGATTTAAAGGTTCGGTGTGTAATATTTAGGAGAATCTGTTGACAGAAATGTTATATATATATGTGTGTGTGTGTGTGTGTGTGTGTGTGTGTGTGTGTGTGTGTATATATATGTGTATATATATGTGTGTATATATATGTGTATATATATATATGTGTATATATATATATGTGTATATATATGTTTTCAGTGGTGACCTTACATAATGAACTGTTTCTTTTTTATTAACTTAGAATGAGCTATTTCCATCTACATACACTGCTGGTCCCCTTACATCGATGTTGCCTTGTTGCGCCGCCATGTTTATGCAGTAGCCCAAACGGTCAAGCTGCTCTACGTTGAATACGTGCGGAAAACAAGTAGTGTTAGTAGTAATTGTCTTGGTTTGTTCAAAGTAAGAAGAGAAGTGAAATTTGGACACATTTCAGAGGACATAAATAAGTATACAGAACAGTACAGAAATATATAAGAAGACACAAATAATAAAAACTTTGCCAAGGGTAGTCTATATTCTATAAAGATATTAAAAGAGGACCATATGTTGACAGTTCACATCCTTTTTGTTGTTAGATTTAGAAATTAAATTGATATAATGCACAAAAGGTACAAAGTTAGTTTTTTTTTTTTTTTTTACTGCTGAATTTACAGTTGCCATTAGAATTAAGACATTTATTATACTTATTTCGTGCGAGGAGCAAGTGAATGCACACAGAGCTGTTTGTTGCAATTCACAACCCTCACCACTAGATGCCACTAAAACTTACACACGGGACCTTTAACACTATAGGTCTCTGAATTTTTAGCAGCTACTTTGATCAGAAACACAACAGAAGAGAGAATCTGTTTTCAGTGCAGCCAAAAAAATTCATTGTTTTAATAGAAGAAGATGCCAGTTAATAATTTTCCTTTTTCTTTCATGTCATTTGCAACCCTGATCTGATTTTATGCTGTGCTAGTAGTTTTCCACACAGAAGCAAAGCACAAAAGGTGTTTGTTACCTTTCTGAGGATTTAGAGGCTTTTATTGTGAAACAGCAGCAGTAGGAAATGTTGGAGACTGTAGGTGATTTAACAGTAAACAGTGAGATAAAATTCCAAACTGTAACACTGGATCAAATGCATTCCTCATTTTCGTCTGTAAAATGCCGTTAATCATAAACAGGGTTTGATCTCATGAACTTTAATTTACCGGGCTTATGTTTGATCCGTTTGTTGTGTGTATGTCTGTACAGAGTCGGGCAGTGAGAGCGAGGAGGAAAGCAGTGAAGAGTCAGAAAACACCTCCAGTGATGGAAAGAGATCCAGTGGATCTGAAAAGAGCTCCAGCGAATCTGAATCGGAACAAAAAAAGAAGAAAAAGACGAAGAAGGCACCGCAGAAGAAAAGCAAGCCAACAGCTGCTGACAGGTAGAGTAAAATCTCTCCCGCCTGTGAGACTCTGAGAGCATAATTTTTCTTCCCTGTGAATTTGCTGTGTCCAGATGTTACCTGTTTCTTTCTCGCTTAGCTAATTAGACAGGTGTGTGTTTGTGAGATACACTGGAGTCGTAGTCAACAACAAATGTGATCAGTGCTTTGCTGCATCAATAAGCTCAAACCCCCATCTGTTCACAACTTCTTATTTTTTTTCAGTTTTTATCCTCTATATGACAACCCACCTGCTGGCATGATACTTCCTTCTGTTCAGTTTGATCTTTTTTTCCCTAAACCCACAAAAAATTTTGATTCTTAAATAGCTGGATTTTTATATCTTTGCATCGACGACAAAGGTGTTCTTGAGTCATTTGTAATGCATGAAAAGTTGAAACACGCTGAAATGGTTGTGAAACTGAAAATTAGATGCATGCTCCCCCAAATGGGGGGAAAAGATTTGGTTTATTCCAACATGTTTTGGCTTATGTCTTCATTATGCCTTAGTAGAGCCTGAACAAAACTCCAAGTTTTAGCCTTTGCAGCAATTTGTAATTGTTTTCTGGGGTTTGATTATCTGACAAATGATTTGTGTTAAGTGGCAGTGAATGCAGCGCTGTTTAGCAACTCATTGGAAGTTCCAAATGAAGAAATTTCAAACCATTGCATGCACACAGTGTGACTGTGCTTAAGCTAAGAGACAATAATTCAAAAGAATACATTAATAATAATAATGGAGAAAAGCTCAGATCCAAACAAGGTGTGTAAAAAAACACGCACATCTACAGTATATCTTGACCATGTACTGATTTTTAAATGAACTATGTTTAGTGTACTATGTGGCCACTATTATGCTGTGTGTGGGTGGAGCGCCTATGTCTGGTGGTCTAGTTATTTACAAAATATTTGTTGTTAACTTGGTAGTTTATCTTCAGATAAGGCTGAATGGGGCAGAAAGTTTAATGCCTTGTATGCAGCTGTGTCCTCTTCACTCACTTCTGTGACCTTGCTGTTATTTTTACCCTGTGTCTACAACATCCTTGGTTCACTCTGCAGAGACGGCCGAGACACAAGTACTTGTCTCTTACTTTATACTTTGATGAACGAATGGACCAAACCTCTATTTGTCCAGTTTGAAGACACTTTAAACATAATTCCTTAGCAGTTATTAAAGAAACAGTGTTAGTCTGTCTAAATGGCAGTGGTGGAATGTTTCTCCAATACTGTACTTAAGTGCAAGCTTCTTGTGCTTTACTTAAAGATTTCCATTTTACGCTACTTCTGCTTCTACTATATTGTACTATATTGTACCCCTAACCAATGTGCATGCAAGAACTGCCAAGTAGCACATCTCGATAGGTAGCATATATCGACAGCAACACCGGTACTCCGGTCGCTCTGTGACCGAGACAGAGCAATGTCTGCAGCAGCTGAAGCAGTAAGACAGAAGAAAACAGGGAGAAGATAAGGAAGGTTTGTGT
Source organism: Micropterus dolomieu (assembly GCF_021292245.1). NCBI lineage: Eukaryota > Metazoa > Chordata > Actinopteri > Centrarchiformes > Centrarchidae > Micropterus > Micropterus dolomieu. The sequence goes on along the minus strand of NC_060162.1, from coordinate 5,324,826 downwards.
GTGTGTGTGGCTCAGTGCCATTTAACATTAGCTGTATCTGTGCCTTTTTGTTGTTCAACTTTTCACAGAGCCGACGTGCTTGTCAGTCACTTTTCGTCAACCGACCAATCACAGCCTGGATGAGGCAGGACATTAAAAAATGTTTGATGTGCTTCAGTAAATCATTAAATGTTGACCGATATGACTATTGACAAGTTAGTACTTAGCATTAACAAATTAGAGACCAATGTAGAGCATTTTGCTTGCACAAGGATTAAATTTAAAAAAAAAACACACAGAAATGAAACGACTACAACTGGTTTTAATACTCAACAAGTGGTAAAAAGTATACTATTATATGAAATTCTAATTAAAGCACTACATAATATATTTTTGTTATACTAACAGTAAACTATATCTAGTACTAGTTAACTAATCATTATACTCTTTATATAATACACTCATGCACAGTTCCTCCTCCAGGTTGTGAATAAAGACAGATAGACAGATGTACATTGAGCCGGTGCCAGTGTGCCAATATTTGCTGCTTTTAGCCGCCGCCTCCGTAGAGCAACACGCTCCCCTTGTTCTGTTTTACATCTGTTTTACTTGTCATTGTTATAAATATTGTTTCTTGTTTAACTTTAAGTTTAGAAATACACATTTCAAAATATCTTGTGACTTGTGAAAATCACTTTTGCTCCAAATCGTACAGCTCTAAGTATAATGTATCTTAAATTGGCTGCACACTGACAAACTATTACATTAAAATGCTCTTACATATAATAATATAACGCCTGTCTGCATGGTGAGTACATTTACTTTTGTTACTTTAAGTACATTTTCCTGATAATACCTATCTACCTTTACTTAACATTTCAACACAAGTCAAGATTTTATCTTCTAATGGAGTATTTTTAGATAATAAGACACTTATCTAAGACAATAAACAGATAATAAAAATATATAATATTTTTACAATATTTCTACTTATTATGCGAGTATCACCGCTGCCCATAGGTGTGGTTGCAGCCTGTCTCAAGATAACACCAATAGTGCATCACAAATTAGTATTGTATAGATAATCAACAAAACTATTAAAAGAGTAATATACATTGGGAATTTGGGAATCAAATATGAAAAAATAAAATCTTAGACAAAATAGAATGGGGTACATTTTGAAAATAGACTCTAATAATCTGTTTGAATGAGAGTTATTTAGACTCTAGACTTTGCAACAAAGAAGAGAGTTTAACAGGACCAGATTACAGTGTTGTAAGTCCTTTTCAGAAGATGGAAACCACCAAACAACCAAAGCTTAGTCAACAGATTCTGGGCCCAAATGCTTGCACTTCACCAAATGTAGACAAAAGTCATGTTTTCAGAACATAACCTCACACCAGCTTTCTTGAAGGAGGAAACAGTGTCATCTGTGAGACACACACACACACACACACCTGTTGTGCTGTGTATACACCTTCTCGATCACTTCTCTCTGTAACACACAGAGACACATCAGGCTGGCAGAGCTGCTAGAATATCGTTAGTATGAGTTCCATTAACAAGCTAATCAAGGAGAATTTTCCTCCAGTAGCGTAACCCACATTTACATGGCTAATGGATAATGACTTTTGATTGGTCATTTAGCAGCCTGGTGTTACCAATGAATGAGATTTGAGTCATTACTACTGAATATGCTCACGTACTCTCTCTTACACAGTGGCAAATTTCACTCTACTTCATTTGCCCACAGACACACAAACTCGCACCGAATGTACCTGATTTCGCTGTGTGACAGGCCGCCGGCTGACCCTGTTCTCTCCATTAGAGAGTATAATTAGAGCAACTCACCCCAGTGCTCAAACACACAAAAACACGCACACACACACATACACACAGTAATTAGAGCAGCTCACCCCAGTGCTTCCACAACAAACACAGCATAATGCCCTCATTATGGCCCAGTCATTTCAGGCAGGGCCTAATCAAGCCCACAGTGATTTATATCACTTTTTCCTGTTCGCAGCAAATGAAATCTGTAGGCCAAATTAATACTGGCTTTTCATCATCGCCCAAGTTAAAAAGCCAGTTACCATCACAATTCCCCTCATTAATTTAATGGCTGAAAATCCCAGGCAGGCGGAGTAAACACTCATTATCAGGACAAATTGAAGAGGGACAGAGCAAGTGAAAGAGAGAGGAGAAAGATGGAAAAAGTCTTTTTGAGTGAACGCAACATTGAATTAACTTCACAAACAAAAACAGATTGATCGCTGTTGCTCTGACCGGGCCAAGTTTAAGCTTTTCAGTTTGGATGGAGAAGAACAAAAACACATTGGCTGGTGGTTTCAAGACCATTTGTTGAAATGATACACAGGGAAGAGTTTTATGGAAATGTTGTGGTAAAAGCATGTTAACGTTTCACAAAGTAAATGGGCAGTTCTGTTATTTCATAGATGTATTGTTTTGCTTGTATTGATACTATACGTGAGGCAATTTCTGCTGTTCATGTTTCAGTGACTCAGATGAAAACGGCAATGGACCTGTAGCCCAAGCTAGCAGCTCGTCAGCTGAAAGCTCCTCTGGCTCGGAGACAGACTCTGAGGACGACACTGACTCAGACTCCCTCACAGCACAGAAGAAGAAGAGTGATATGAAGTCTAAACCCAAGGTAACATTATGATTTCGTTGGGTTTTTTGGACCTGGGATGAACAAATGTTTGAATTGAGCAGCAGAACAAAGTCTAACTTTGAGAATGCTCAACAATGTGAGCTACTATGCACAACTCTTGCCTGGTACACCGCGCTTTATTGTATTATTCTTACCTTCATTTAGGATGGTGTCTAATGTTGTTGTTTCGAGTCTATTAATCAGTCATGTGACCTACACATATTTGAATTTATTAAAAGATAGCTTCTTGAGATCCATCGTCTCATTTTCAAGAGGGTCCTAGTTAATGAAAACAGTCTTAACACATGTATCATCAGATTGTCTATCTTGTGCATTTTGATTTTTTTCCGGATGCCATCTAAAATTTTACAAACAAACAAACTATTTTTAAAAATTAGAGTCTTGGTGGAGGTATACATCTACACCAAGGCCTGCTTTATCTCTGAGCACTTTCAATTTATTTTATTTTACTGTATTTGTTTTAATGCCTTGATTAGACAGCCCCAAGAGAGTGGAGCATAATAATGCTAAAATACATGTTATAATCATAAATGCTAGACAAGTAAAGTGAACGTTAAAAATAGACATCTGGCAGTTTATATAGATATTCTTAGCCATGGAAATACACTGCAAGCAATTCTGGTGTATTATCTGGTTCTACATACAACAGATGTTGATTTGGAGCTTTTATCAAACATTTAATAGTACTTGCCTAAATTCTCTAGAGGGAGAAAAACATGCATTTGTCATGCTGTAATATATAGTTTTTAGCTCAGTTTCAATCATAATAAAATAGTCATCCATGATCTGAGTTATTCCACAATATATCATGTTTAAATATGAGGACAAACACCATGTTCTCCCAGGGAGTTGCTGTTCCCCAGGTACATGAAATCACAGTTTATATAGTGGGATATAATTTTGCTCCTTTGTAATCGGCTTTGCTTTTTCTCTTCAAGTCTTTCATCTGTCCCCTTTTCAACCCTCGCCATCTTTTTCTCACCTGTTATGCTCCTCACATTATTTCACCCTCCCTTCCCTTTTCTGCACTGTGAAATTCTCATATCGTACCGTTTGTCATTTGGACATGGCCTATGAATTATGCATCTTTCTCTCCCTCTCCTTGTACTCATCTCTCTCTCTCTCTCTCCCCCCCCCCCGCTCTTCCAGACCCCTGTATTTGCTAACAAGGTTTCCGTCTCTATTACCATCACGAAGCGTCAGTCAAAAGAAGATCTGATAAGATACGCCCGCTAACTTTGTTTGTTTTCACTCTCATTCCTCACTCCCTCCTCTGTCCTGTTGTTTTGTTTCTTTTGGGGGGGTTTCTTCCTCCTGAGTGGAATTTTATGGTTCTTTATGGGACGTGAATGGAGTCTTGGTTGGTTAGGAGGGTGTGATAAAAGCGCTCGTATGTTTAAATCCGTTTTTATTGGGCCTGTTGTGGTGGGAGCCAGAGGCGTGTGTTGTAATTCCCACAAGTCAACACCTGACAAGCCCGCCTCAGTCGCACGAGGTGGCGTGTATCGGTTGTGACACGACACTGTGCATGACTGGTCAATGGAAATTCCAGACATGTTACATATAAATGCAGAGTATCTGTTTTTGGGATGAATGTCTCGCGTCTTGAGAGACACTGTCAGCTAAATTGAAACATTTCCTCCACTGAATAGCACAACACACACTTTCAGTACTTTTGTTTTGAGTTGTCATTTTTGTGCCGGATCTTTTTTCTTTGTTGCTCATCGTCATTTTGCTGTGTTTTTTTTTTTCAGGTGGAAGTGAAGTCCAAGAAAGAAGTCTCTTTACTGGATCTAGATGACTGTGAGTTTGTCTGCACTTTTCCTCTGTAAATGGCTCAATTTACAACATTTGTCTTAGTCTGTATAAGATGGAAATCCTTCGCTTATAAACCTAGTTTTCAACAGCAGCAGGCTCAAAAAAAGCTTTGATGAACCAGATGTATCCTAATGACCCAGGTATTATTCTCTGGAGCTGAAGGAGCCCCTGAAAGAGCGCCAATAGGAGTGAATATTGACCTTACATTAGTCAGGTGGCCAGAAACATGGATCCAAATGAATGTCAGTGTTGCTCTGTGTGTACTGGATGTGTAAATACGCAATTTATAACACATGTTTCAACAACAAATAGCGACCTGTGGGCCAAATCCAGTCCTCCAAATAATGTTTGGCACCTTCACAAAATGTTAAATTGTCCCCTTGATTTTCTGCATCAAAACTTTAACAGGATTTTTTTCTTCTGTAGACAACTTGTATAGAAATTTAAGGCTTCTGTTAATCCCACTAAGCATGACATCGTGTCATTTAATAATAATCGATGCCTCCATGTGAAGAGAGTAGGGCTGGGCACGTTAGCTCGCTATTATCACGGCAGGCGCTCTATGGATATTAACCATGGCAACGGCTTCTGCGCTACACAGCTGTAGCCTTTTTAACTGAAGATAAAATTGTAGGCTACGTAACTTTGCTCTGCCATGTAAAATTCCCTCCTCTTGATGGCCTATTTAGTAAACAGTAATGGATTCAATTCAGTTTAACTTCGGCGGCGGGCGTGCGTGTGCGTGAGGCGAGCACAACAGCGACAGGTTTACGAGAATGCGCCTGCTTGACGCTACGCCTTGTGCTCGACCACTACACCTCACTCTGACAGGGACACTTGCTTCTGAACATAGACTGTTTATGCTGTTCCCAGATGATAAAAGAAAAATGTTTCTGCTGATACCTGTTCAGATAAAAAAACAAGAAAACAGATTTATATATGTTAACTTGTTGCTCCGAAGGTGCCTGTTATGATCGTGGTAATGCCCTGGCAGTGGCAAATAGCTTTGTTGATTTCATTACATTAATGTTTAAGTTGAGATTTACAAGAAATTTCTTATTGCTACCTTGTAAAGGTATACTGCTGGTAAGAAGCACCTTATTTGTTTAAAGTGCTTGCAAACCACATGTTATTGCACTTTTGTGTATATAGCAGTACATTTAAATTAAAAGTGCGCACTACACTACTTTTAGAATTCATTATTCAATCTTGCGCATAACAATGCAATTAATCGTGATAAAAGATTTTAATCGGTGCCCAGCACTAGAAGAGAGGCAACCGTGGCTGCTGTGCCTCCTTCAATGCCTGGCTATTCCAAGTGGGGGTGAAATGAAATCTAATAACATTTCTTGATTAGTTACACAGATATATAATTTAAATGAAAGAAGTACCCCTTGGTTTCAAACACTAGATTGATTGGTGGATAACATTACTTTTTTGAAAGGCAGCAATAATAACAGTGGTTTATCTCAAACAGGACACAAATTAAATCTCATGTCTCGTAGTACAACACAGAACACATTTTACAGCAACATAAGCTGCTGTAACTCTGTTAGCACGTACTTAATATCTTCCCTCAGATGAAATTCTGAAACACTTTTATAAATCACTTTGGTCTTTTTAAATTGAAACTGAAACAAATAAATATATTGACAAGCCAGCTGCTTCCACGCCTGTGAAACTATGCTGCCCTTCATTGAAAAAATGCTAGGAAAAGTGTCCTGTGATTGAACCCAATTGCCAATACATGTTGTAAAGGGATAAAATGTCAGTTGTTTTCAGCGTTTCCCACAGCCCCCAAGTGGCAAAAAAAAGTGATTATTATACTGTGTTCAGAATTATTAATTCTTGTCTTGGCGCCCTCCAGTGGCAAAGACACAATAGGTGCGTTTGACTTCATGCGGCGCTGCGCAGCGCTGATTTAACGTGATGCGTGCTGGACTTAAAATAAAGGCGTGCTGGTTAGAAATTGTGTCCGATTTTCACCGGGGCTGCAAAACATCACCGTGTCACATGACATTAAACGGGAGTAAGGCGGCTGCTGGCGCGGAGTCCGGCGGCCGCTGTAGCTTTTCCCCGGCTGCACAAAATTGGAACCACACTTTTGCCTGTTCTCGCAACATTTGCAAAGAAAAATCAGTCAGTGATCTCAGCTAAACAGTAAGCTCACGCAGGCAGAATGTGTCCGACTTGACGGCGCCGTTTTTATTCCCCGCCCCTGCAGTCACATGCAGCTCACGTTAGACCGTCAAGTCGCCGAAAGTCAGCCGCAGACATCTCGAACGCACCTAGTGACACAGAGCAATGCATGCCACTACTACATAGCAGCTTTAAAGTACCTGTTCTTGGTTTCTGTTTTCTCTCCGTCCTTTAGTTTCTCCTGCTCCCTCAAACACACCAAAGTATTCAGCCCTCTCTTCGAGCCTGTTGTCCGACCTCGAGGGCCTGTCTCTCTCCAACATCTCCTCCACCATGCAGGTTAGTATACTGTGTGTGTGTGTGTCTGATGTTGAGACACACAGGGTGACATTTCCTCTACCAACGTGTGTTGAGAGTCAATTGTTCCTTTCTGTCGCTGACACTGACAGAACAGCCGAGCAGCATATGAGATGGTGAAATGAGCCTCTCTCCCTTGTGGAACATTTCTGCCTCAGACGCCAACTATTGACCTTTTCTGCCTTCTTATATTTATAACCAGTCAGGACAGTACAACTGCTCTCCCTGTTTCCTGTATCTCTTATAGTTTGTCTTTCTCACCCTTGCTGTCTTTTGCTCTTCCACACCCTTGAACTCTATTTCTGTGTCTCATCTATAAGTCCACCCGCTCCGTTTCTCTCCCCCTCTCTCGGTCTTATGTCTCTCTCCTCCTCCTCTCTGTCACCTTCCATCTCTCTCTGTCAGATGTTGTGTCCCTTGTGTGTCGGTGCTGTGTATATCTGATGGTTGACCTTTCCTACTCTGACGGCTCCTTTCTCTCCTCCGTGTGTGAGCGGCTCTGAACATATTTTGTATCTTGTCTTCCCCCGGGAAGGAAAATGTCCAGACCATTTTTTATGCTGTTGCTGTGTCTATTTTGTCTCTCATAGCCAGGTCTGTGGTAACTCTGCTGTTTGACGATATTAAATCTGAATATGGATGATGGCGTGAATCTTTCTAATATGTTTATAGCATTCACACAGGTGTTTGACGTGCGCTTTTACTATGGTATTTACTTGAATTCACGTAAATAACTTACTCATAATTATAAATAGGGCTGCAACTAATGATTTTTTTACTTAAAGATTAATCTGTGGATAATTGTTTAGATTAATTGTGTAAAAATATAGAAAGGAAAAAAATGTATAAAGTTCCCAGATCGTAAGGTTTTCCCAACAACAGTTAAAACCCCAAACGTATTCAATTTACCATCAACAGATTAAGTGATTAATTAAATCCACTTGTATGTTAATCAAATAATAGTTTCAGCACTAAATCTAAATTCAGTTGAGGAAAGGTTGCAATCAGAGAGGAATTTGTTTTATTTTTTTAGGTTTGAACCACAGCGTGTCTTCCTTCCTTCCTTCCTTCCTTCCTGACTCTTGATATGTGCTAAATGCTTCTGCAGTCTCAAAGGCATCTTAATTTAGAAGAGAGATGTACACATGAAATTACCTTGCGTTCCAGTTGTATTGGGAAGTCAGAATTTCCAAATTCCCAGTCGCAAATTTCAACTGGAACATCCCCTTAAGGCGGATTTCCGACAGTGAAAGGTGTAGTTTCTACTGTTTATTAGCACTTCTGTGTATTTGTGTCTCATATAAACTATTGTGAACAAAGTGCAAACATGTTGCTACTGTGTTCAGTATGCATATATACTGCGTAATGCGTTTCTATCAACCAATGTTGGTAACAATGGCTAACGTGGCTAGTTGTAAACAGTGGCTGGCCGAGCAAGAATTTCTGACTGTTAACTGGAACGTGGTCCGCTTGGGCGTGACGTCGTTCTCACCTCTGACTTCCGAGGTAAATGCAACGCGTCAATATTTGTCTTTTTAGATATTAAAATAGATAAGTGTCTGATGGTGTTTTCAATTTAAACAACATATGAGTTACCTATGTAACTGTGGGGAACAAGGAAAGAAGAAACCTTTAGGAAGAGCAACGGCGGAGGAATTCCTCTTCCAGGATGCACAGAGAATAATTGCCATATCGACAGAGCAGACAGAAGCAGCCGTGGTAGAGTTACAATGTTAGAGCAATAGTTAGACATTTTGTGAAATAATGCTTGCTTAAACACTAGTACTTATTTTAGATTCATGTACAGTCTAAATGAAGGGAAATACTGGTGGTGGAAGAAAACGTTTAGTTTGTCTGCATGTAGATGAACGTCTTTTCACAAATATCCCAGCTCTGGTGCTGTACTAAGCTTTGTAGTCAGTTACTCTGTATTCTGAATCTGCCCGTCAGTCCTGCCCGCCTGTCAGTCAGTATGATTGACAGCTGCTCTCAGGCCACCGTTTATGCAGCGCCAGTCTTGTTCGCCACTCTCTCCTCCTCAGGTGAAGGCCACGGAGAAATACAGAATAGAAATGCAGATTAGAACAGGGAACTTTTTGCACATCAACATCTGATTTAGAGTCAATTCTATGCATAAATACATGATGGGCATCAGGATTCATAGACAAGGGTAAATAACCTCACCTTTATTCACACACGCCCCTCTCAATGCATGCACACGCTTATACAGCTCTCTCACACACACACACAATCGCACACAATCACACACACACTGGCCTCAGTGTCATTTCTATTTCTCAGCAATCTGCCCACAGAGGCAGCGAGTCTGTCTCAGCTGAGTGCTCGGGCCCTTTTAGAGAATTACTGCATGGTTATCAAAGGCATTTAGATTAACCCTGGTCACTGTCTTTGACCCGCCTCCTCTTCTGTCTCCTCCTCCTCCTCCCCAGTTTCTGCATGCTACCGCTCTCTCTAATAACATTTTGACATTAGGATCTCTCGCAAATGCCTCTTAAATCCCCCACCCTCCCACCCCACCCAAAACCTCTTCCGACCGCTGTCCATGTGTGCGGCGGGGTGGCTGAGGCTGATAACTTTTCATTCATAATTAGCAGTCAGCGAATGGGGCTGCGTTGGGGGGAAATTGAACTGTCAGCGGCAGGGCGCAGGGCGTTTGACCCCATCACACCCAGAGGGGGCCATCATAATTTGTTCATTTGGTGTCCATCAGGCGGGCGCCGGCTCACCCCCTCCTCTTCCCTCGTCTCCCTCCTCACCCCTCTGACCTCCCCGTAGTGGGCGCTCTGGGTTCACGTCTAATTATGAATCAGCAGAAGGACCCCGAGCACCACGAATATAGCAGCCCCTGCCCTCCAAACCTCTTGCTGCCACTCAAAGTGCGGAGATTGCCTCTTAAATAGGAATAAATGCCCACAGAGAAATTGCCAGTCAGTGCAGTGGCCTACGCAGCAAGTGGGTAGTTTGGGAAATGTTTGTGTTTCAATGCAGCTGTTGCAACATTTCTTTTCTTATTAGTTTGTTTTAGTTACTATGCGAGGTTTTTGTCTCTGTGCGTGCGTGTGTGTTTAGGCATTTTATATTTCTGTCCCCTTCCTTTTGTCACTCGCGTTTGTCCTTGACGTGAAGGAGGTCATCATTACAATGATCCCTTAAATCTTGATTTATCATATGTATGTTTTTATTGACCACTTAGTTATTTAATTACTGTAAGCAAATGAATCAGGGTCTTAACCCCTTGTTTTAAGATCTATAATATAAGTATGATTCCTACATGAACACATCTGCTTTGGCGTTTCCTTCTTCCAGAGATGGAGGGAGTATTCAGATGCTTTTCTCAAGTAAAAGTAACAATACCATAATATGAAAATACTCCATACAAATACAAGTATAGCCCTGCATTCAAAGTTTAATTTGAGTAAAAATACAGATGTAATATCAGCAAAATGTACTTTTCAAAGTCTTAAAAGTAAATTCACTCCTTATGCGGATTGGCCTCTTTCAGAGTGTTTTAATATCATATACATGTGAGACTCTTGTGATTTATAGACAAAAAACTTTATCAGCAACAGTTTTGACTTTGAAGTACTTCGTTAAGCAAAAATGTTCAAGCTTCAGCTTCTTAAATGTGAATATTTGCTGAATGTCTTTGTTTTCGTTGATAGTAAGTTGAATATTTTATATTTTATTCTTATTTTGCATATTGTGACTTTCAGTCGAATCAAAGTCGAAATTTTATATTTCGTCATTGAAGATTAAAGTATGCTCTTGACTAGTGATCTCAGTTTATCATCACACACCTACTATTAACACCTGTTTTTAGTTTACAATCTTTATTTTAATTGTATCCACCCCCTAGCTCTTTGTAAAGAGTATACTATGTAATCCGTTTACGGTCATTTGATGACACAAGAAAATTATAATTTTTCTGATTTTAGACCAAAGGATTAATTGAGTAATCAAGAAAATAATCAGCAGATGAACAGATAATGAAAATAATAATTAGTTGCAGCCCTGTTGGCAGTTTGGTAACAATACTTGCAAACCTAGATGAAGGACAATGCTCTTTCTGAATAACAGTCCTCTATTATTGCTAATCTTTTTTAATGGAAAATTTCAAAATTAATCATTTCAGAATACCTAATTTACTGACAAATTGGCATAAATGAACTAACCTCTGTCTGTATGCGCTGGAGAGACTTCTTGTTACGTTAAAGTAGTTTTAGATGGCTGTAGTAACATTTATTTAATTAAATTTGCAGTCAAGGTCTTTGTGACACCCCTCAATTAATTGTCATCTCCTGACTAGGGGAACAATTAGGCCCTAAAGTCAAACACATGTCCCTTACCTTAATCCTCACAACTCCTGTAGAGCATAATGAAATCCTGTCCTCGCTGTCGGAGGCAGACGGTGTCTGAAAAACAGAAATGGATTTTCAATATATGCCCATACATCTCTGTACTCCCCACACCACTTTCTTTTAAATTGGCCTTCTTATGCACACGGCACAAGGCTACCCGGCTCCGGTTAGCCCTTTTTTGAATATGTCAGCTGGATTTTCAGGTCATTTGCCAGAGAGGATGCTGGGAGCGTGGCGTCCGGGCTCTGAAGGTGACTGGTGTCTGTGTCATCCATCACAGGAGCTTCCTTTAAGTTGATGCATAATAGAGCCTCTCAATCAACTTCCTCCCTCATTGTCACCTCCCTCCTTCCTGTCCAGGATGGAGAATGGGAGCCAAAGACAAAAAAAAAAAACAGAAAGGGAGACTGACAGAGAAGTCAAGGTTACATCCCCCTTCTTCTCTTATTTACACTTGAGGTGTTATGGGCTTGTGCTGCGTAACAGGACAACAATGGATAACCGAGTGAAGGGGCTTGTGTGGGCACTTGTGTCAGGCTTTAACTGTCCACTGTGTCAAATTGGTGATAATAAGCAGTTTGAAGCGCTGTCCTGTCTCCGTTCCTCTCTCCTGTCGTCGCCTGCCACAGGGCGAGGCGACAGACAGGACCTTGAAGCAGGATGTGTCTGTCAGGGAGGTAAATCTCTGTTGTGATGGGGTGGCAAACATTATGGCCAGCTTTATCGACACCGACTGCTCTGACACATCCAAAAGTGGCCCAATAAATTTGCAGGCTGTCGGTGGCGTGACGGGCGCTTGTGAGGGCGCAGCAGCGTTACAGCACAGCGACAAATGTTTGTTTGACCTCCTTTTACAGGCACTTGGGCAGTCGGGGCACAAGAGACGCTGCTATTCTGTCAAGGGGACTCGGAGATGGTGTTGTGACTGGGAGACGGTTTATTCTGTATCTAATATGACTGTTTTATATTGGTGCCAATATGATACTCAAAAGGCGACACTCAGGTCACAAATACACTCACTTTGTTTTGTTTTTTGTCTTTTTTTTTTCTCCTTCCTTCTTTATTGACAGACATAATTTCCTTGCGTCATAAAATGACCGTGAACAGAGTACATATTAGACTGTTGACAAAGAGCTAAGGCGTGGACACAATTCAAATAAAGCTCCTAAACAAAAACAGGCGTTAATAGTAGGTGTGTGACGATAAGCATACACAATAATGGGTTCATAAGAATGAGACAAGACTATTTTTAAAAATCTTCAATGACCAAATATATTACTGGAAAAACAGACAGATATATAGATAGTTGTAGTTTAGAGGAAACCATTAAAATTAGCAGCTTTAAAATCGCATATATAAATAAATAAATAAGCCATTAAAGGATTGCATTAAATAACAAAATGAAGCAATTAAACATGCATTAAAATGCATAAGCAATATTAGCATTAAAACTAACTGGTACAGCAATTAGATAAAGTGCATTCAGTGTGTGTTAAGTGCAGTTTGATCTATCATGTGATGCCAAAGTTTCCACAGCTGTTGTTTTTTTGTATTCAAAATACTACCACATGAATGATTTATAACTTGCGGGCTTATATTCTACGCTATTTTCTCTTGTTTACTTTTATAATTTTTCTCTCACTCCGTCATGCTGATATTGTGAGACAGATTTTTACCATGAGAGAAATATTGTGGTGTTTTTATATCGTGAGATCTCATCACATGTCTAATTAATAGTTTTAATAGCCTTTGGATGTATTCTTTTGTAGCTCGAGTCAATGTACTGTTTAAACTCCTTTTGTGTGAACTAAGAGATTTGGATTTTTACCTGTATAAGGATAAACACACTCCATTTCATTAGCTACACCTGGCTAAAACTTTCCTTCAGAAATATATGTAATCTTTTAGATTATTTAACTATATTTTATCAAACCTGTTGCGTTTTTCATGTCTTTCTGCTACAGTACATTGATAGTGAGTCACCCGCCAAAGCGAACACATTGAAACTCATCTCCACAGCTCTTGTTGTATGTCAGACCGATTCTTCATCCTCACACACCACGTGACAAGTCGGCGGATGCCTCGTACGTTTCTCACCCAAGTCTGAACACGCTGCCAGTACGTCCAGCTTCAATAAAACAATGTACCCTGACACCCCTCAACCTTGTGAGCCATCATGCCTGCATGTTTCCGCTGTTTCTTCATATCATATTATTAGTCATATTCAATTAGCTTAATCATTTAAGTCTGTGGTTTTTCTACCACTGGTTGTTGTTTTTCCACATAATGCTGTCTCACACAGTGTTGTAAATCTTTTTGGTGAGTAGCAGTTTTTCAGTCTCTGAACTCATGCTCACTTGTACCAGGATGATATGTGTTGCCTCTGTTTCATAGTACGAATACATTCAGGTGCTAAGTGTTTTAGAGGGTGTGAAAAGGCTTTATCCATCCTGATGTTTTGAACTAATTGTGCTGTCATTCAAGACAGACAGACCAGCTGACGAAACTACTAAAAGTTATTCTACTTTTGTGATGTTTTTTATTTTTTTTATTATTTTTTATAGTTATGTTTGACAGTGCAAGATGTTTAGTGCGTTGTGGTGCATTGTGTGGGCAGAGTAGTCTTATCTTCCTAATGAGAGCTGACAGTTGTCACCATCAAGTGTAAACCGGAAAGCCACCAAGTGTGAACATTGTTCATCCAAGTAACAAGATGTTAATTTTTTTGGAGGAAAAAACACCACATCCACCTTCTTTCTTTTCCCTATCTCTCAAAGGTAATTCAATTTCCTGCCTCTGAAAAGGTAAAAGCCCCCTTTTTAAAAGGCCTGCGAGCGGCAGGTTTGGCCCATGCAGGCACTTGTGTTTCTATTCATTAGAGGTTGTTTTTATTCAGCCTGGTTTGGCCAAGCATCCGGCCCATTTTCATCTAACTGGGCTGATTGAGCACATTTCTTAAATGGGCTCCTCTTTACCCTACAGAGTTAATGAAGGGAGGGTTAGTGGGGAGCTATCAGCCAACCCTTGGTCCCACTCCACTCAGAAGTGCTGCTTTCTGCCTGCTGATTGGACACGGTGAATTGCATGAATCCAGGTGATGGAAGGACCGGAGATTCTTGTATTAATCTCCTCTTGTGTGGATGCATTTGCACTGTAATGTGCAAGGCGTCCCTGGATATTGTGTAGATGTGGAGCGCTTTATGCTTCTGGGAAATGTTCTGCATGTACTGTTTTTCTCATCTTTCTTCTCTGCTTCTGCTCTCAGGCTTTTGTTTCCAGCTGTGCTTAGTTGTTCATAGATTCATAATTTCTTTTGTCAGCACTGTCTGTTTGCACAAAAACAAAATTATACTTTGTCAGTGGTTGCTGAGGTTAATCCCTGTCTTTCGTGTGCTTCTAGGTCACCACTCCGTCTTTCGGCCCTGTGAAAACGTATGAGCTGCTTCACCATATGACAGGAAAAGGTCTGTCAGCCAAGTACCATTTCCCCAGGCAGCCCTGTTTGTACCAGCCCAGTATGGTGGCTGTACAGGTCATACTGACCAACAGCTCAGACCACAGCCTGGAGAAGATCCATATAGGAGACCGAAACCCAGCGAGCCTTAACATCCACTGCTTTAACACCATCGGTGAGTATTGGTGCCATATGTGTAAAATACTCCGCTAAGGACGCATCATAATGCCACTAAGTGGTAAAAATATGCTTTATTCTTAAAAAGGTAAACTGTGACTGAATAAAACAGATCAAATCTTATATCACAGTATTATTATTGTACTAATAGTTAAGTATAATATTCATTGTGGAGTTTGCATGTTCTCCCCGGGTGCTCCGGCTTCCTCCCACCAGGTGTGGGGGTTAATAGGTGTCTCTAAAATTGTCCTTAGGTGTGGATGTGAGTGTGAGTGGTTGTTTGTCTATGTGTGGCCCTGCGACCTGTATTGGGTTTACCCCGCCTTTCGCCCGATGTCACCTGTGATTGGCTCCAGCCCCCCACCACCCTGGATGGATGGATGGATGGATGGATGGATGGATGGATGGATGGATGGATGGATGGATGGTATATATTGTAACATCATGCTATATATTTTTTGGTAAAAACCCTTTTATAAGTAAAATAACCAGGTAAATCTAGTATTGCTTATTGATTTGTAGTATTGGCAGCAAACGGGAAATTGAAAGATGAGGCTATTGATATTCTATATTTGTCTAATTGTCAACAAATGCCTTGAAAAAAATGCATATCAACACTGGTTGTGAGCCTCGATGAATGTTCCTTTGTCACACTGAACATGGGCACTGTAGTTTATTTTGACTTAATCCCAAATACACCGTACTGCTGCGGGAAAAACTCACTAGAGCACCAAATGTGTATTAATCCACCACTGAAAATAGTCCCCCAAAAATGCACTATTTACTCCTGTTCGAGTTATGTTTGTTAAACACTACAGTGTCCAGCTGGTTAAGGAAATATTTAATCTTTAAAGAATGAAGGTGTTTGTTCATCTTTACATAGGAACCAATAGGCTTGGGGCTTGAGAGCCACATTCAGGATTGGGATGTCAGTAATAATTGAGACTACTAATAACACATGATTAGTTTTATTGGTCTTTTAATGAGATTTTTTTTACATTAACAAAAATAAAAAATAACGAAAGAAAAAAGAATATCGCCAGCCTTATAGTTTCCTTGGTATTAACAGTAAAAATCAAAATCTTTGTCAGACAGATTTTAATATGAGCCTATCACCCCTCACACTATCTAGAATCTAAAAAGCTAAATAATACTTTTAAATTACAGAGACCATTATGCAAAGTGTGAGGAATCTGCTAGTTATTTTATATCTTCTCTTCATTTATTCAGTCTCTGTGTCATTAACTTCCTGTGTAAATACAAAAGTGTATTTGGCATGGCTCTGTGATTTTTATATTTTATTCTATTTTCCAGTTCCCCAAGAAAACGTGACAGATTTAGATACGCATTATTAAAATTGTGCAGAATGTGCTTGCTACCAGTTTCACACATGTTAGGCTACAAGTGGGTCAAACTCCAGCCTGAACTCAGTTTTTTCCCCTCTGTAATGTAAACATAAATATTTATTACAATTGGTTGAATATTTGTTATCACTCCTAGTCATTCATAGTGGCTTTCTGGAATTTCTGCGGTGCTAGCTTATGTTATATACTATGATTGTTTGCTTTCAGCTCAGCAAAAGCCCTGTCCCGTTCTCCCACCCTGAAAAGAGCCAATTTTACTTCAGCTTCCCTGTTCATTAGTATCGATCAGGACGAACAAACATGTACTATCTCCATATTTCTTGTCATGCTGTTGTATGATTGCTACACTCTAAGACTGAGAACAGTGCTCTGTCAAGGTTTTATTTTTCATGCACACACAAACACACACACAACTGGTGAGCGGTGGAGCACGTTAAAACTGTCAATTGCAAGGGATTGATTGGGCATTGAAGGAACTCAAGCAGCCAAACAGTGGGTAATTTGGATCGATTGAGCCTGGCAACTGAGCGGGTTGCTGGAGTTGGTTTGGATAAGTTGCAGAGGATGAATACAGACAATGTCTGTATGTCAAGACTATGTCTTGTTAACGGAAAATACTGGCAGGGTTTGTATTTAATAAGAAATATTGCTCGTTGCCTCTACAAGGTGCTTTACTTTCAATTGCTGTTCATCTGCACGTGAACGGTTGTTTAAACCCATTATTTAAGGTAATTTCAAATAGTATTTGTGATTTTCTCATTGTTTATGTTCACCAACATGTCCCTAAATCAGTTAACATATTTCTTGTCAGCTAATTAGTTACAGCTAGTTACTGGCATCTCCTCCACCTTTTAATACTTAATACTTGTAGTTTAATACAAGTAGTTATCAAGTAGCTTTGGGAGTTTATGTGGTTCTGGTTTATTACAGCACAGGTTTTATTTTGTGATTTTATTCTGTAATAACAATATTATACTCAAAGCAATTGTGGAGTTGTGGGAACACAGTGACATTGTGAGAAGTCTGACAAAGCAAGATACATCAGCAGTCAGATGATCATACAGGTTGTAAACAAACCCTCTGGTTAGCCACACGTGTTGGGATGAGAATTAATCTTAAATTAATTAATCTAAATCTAAATAATCTTATGTAAACATCTCTCACAGTTTACACACTGACTTCCTGCTTCAACTTTGAGCTGCTGTATTTAGAGCTGTTGTGTTTTGCTGTGCAATGAGGGATTTTTACTGACATTTCACATGTGCATTTTTGTGTTTTGAATAGTCTAGATAAACTGTTGGCGTGTGTTTAACCTGTCTGACTGACTAGCCACTCATGGGACACTGTTGTTACTGTGTACCCAAATTTCAGCAATTATAGATTTTGGATATCTCAAATCATAAACTTGTTCTTACACATTGTACATACACCATTAACTTACTATCTGCAATTTGGCCCTCTAAAAGAATCATTGTTGAATCATCACATTTCGATAGATATTGTTATTTATTCAGATAATATTCTGAATCATTTGTCTTATGGTTTACTTGATCACAGAAGACTAGGGAGACGGAGACTGTAAAAAAACAAAAAATACATAAAGGTAAAACCCGAAAATGTCTGTTAGAGAAGCTGTGAAGGCTGGATTGGAAGTGAGTCCATGATGGCTCTGTTTTCAGAGGGTTTCCTCTGGAGCCTCTTCTCTTCTCTGTCTGTGGAAAGAGTTATACAGTAAAATCGCCCTGCTCCACGGAGAGAGAAACACAGGCCGACTGGGGAAGCGTGGAGGATGTTTCTGTCTGTCTGTGTTCTTCTCATCCTTAACCTCCCTCCTCCTCCTCCTCCTCCTCCCAGTCAGCTGTCCAGACTCTCTGTTCAGCATTTTTTGGCTTTACTTAACTCTCTGTCTAGCTCGCATTTCTTCCACTCTGTCTCCCTCACCCCGTTCTCTCTTGATGCTTTGACAAGCCCATTGTTTTGGAAATATGCTAGTCCTTCATGTGTTTTGTTTTTTCTTTTCCTTCCCGAGGCTAGAGGTGTGGGGAATGAGATTGAAGGATAGATTTCTCACACACAGTGGCCTTGCTTTGTGAAGTAGAAAACACAAGTGGTGTGGATGCCTGTCTGTTCCACTCTGCTGCTGCCCCCCCCTCCTCCTCCTCCTCCCCTCTCCCTTTGCTTCATCCTTCCCCACGTTGCACACTGTGCCCTTGTCACTCACTCTTCCTTTTCTCCTCTCGTCTTTCCTCCCCTCTTCCCCACTCTCAGAGCGGCTGGAGCCAGAGGCCTCGGTGACTGTTTCCATGGGTATTGACTTCAGCGACTCGACACAAGCAGCCAACTTCCAGTTGTGGTAAGACAACCTGACAACCACTCATATCAAGTTGGGCTTATTTTATTCTCTCTCAGACAGTCAGTTGTATGTCTCTTTCACCACTTTTTTCAGCTACTGCTCTCATTCTGTGTCTCCAGATTCATCTTCGCATCCCCCTTAAGTGTCTCTGTCTCTTACGTTCATTTGTGTCTTCTCTTACCTTTTTCCTCTCTCATTTGTTCTTTGTTAATTCTCCTTTTCCTACTCCGCTTTGTGCCAGCACTCCCAGGTGAGACATCAGCCACGATTGATCCGAGTTCACTGGGATAACAATTATTCCTCCAGTAATCAGCCCCAGCCCAAATCAACCTGCTGAATGCCATTGGCACCGCTGCTCAGCCGATCAATAACTTTATCAGAAAATCTGTTCAGGATGGGGGAATCAATCTGGCCCAAAATGCCATTCACAGAGCGCGGGTTGCATGGCAATCAGAGGAGAAACATTTAATACACAAACAAAGCATAAATACACACAAGTGCACAAAACACACACAAAGTGTTCATTTAGATTAAGATGAATTTGAAGTTATTTGTATTTTGAGCTGAAACTTTGCCTTACAAGTCCTAACTTACAAGTTTCCTGAACTCTTTAAACAGAACTCTTGATTAAAGAACTCTTTATGTGCCTTATCCTTTAAATATCTTACTCTTCTTTCTCTGTTGTTTGTTTCCCTCAGCACCAAGGAGGACCAGTTCAGTGTGTCCATCCAGCCTGCTGTGGGAGAGCTATTAATGCCCAGTACCGTTACAGAACAGGACTTCTGCAAGGAGCAAAGTGAGGAAAACAAATGCTTCAGTGTTTGTTTCAGTGTCTGCAAAATAAAAAGTCCTATTGTTAAAAGCTTAAAGCACATTGGAGATCATCGTAATTATCACTAAATACAAACTTGAATTGTTGTTTTACTAATTCAAAGTCTTTGATGTAAAAAGTATTTAAAGTAAAGTATTTTACCATACCATAAAATGTTGCTGGATGAAATATCAAGGTAGTAACCGCAGAGTTGCTGCAATGTTCGGTGTTAAATCAAATCAGCAACAGTGGGAGAACTAATTCATTTCCTTTCTGTTGTCTGTAAATACAATTTCTCTAAATGTTTCAAGACTGCTGGGTCTTAAATAAAATAATTATCTTTTAAATTTGCCCAAGTGACCTTAACCTTTTAGCAAATAAACATCTGCAGATCATTTTATGATTAAAGAATAAGGAAGGCAATATATTTGTAGAAAATCCCCAAAAAACAATGTGTTAGTTCATCTCTTCAAACTTCCCCACTCAGTATGTGGCACTAAGCCCCATTCATTCATTCCTACTGAAGACATGAATCTTTAAAAACACACCTGGGCACTAGTTTTTAGCTAACATCACTCATACAGGAGTAAATAGTACATTTGTTGGAGACTTTTTCTGCTGTGGATAAATACGCAGTCAATGTAGGACTCAAAGTAAACTGCAGTGCCCATGTTTAATGTAATGAATATAGCCTGAATGATACTGGATGTTTTTGAGGTCAATACTGATATAGACTGATATTTGACATCACTATATAGGCCAGTAGTAACTTTTGCAACATAAATGCATAACTTAATCATTCTGGTGATATACAGATAATACTAGAAGGATCGATTCATTGTTGGTTTTGAATTTAACAGTAAGAAAAATGTAGAATATCACCACACCTATGCATTAAAGTAATGGTCAACTGATACGTGTTTTTCAGTGGCCGATGCCTATGTCGATATTTAGAGAGCAGGGCGGCCGATATAATGCTGAAATCAAAACAAAGGAAAGCCATGTATAAATCCATTATTCTATGCAGAATACAATTTAATATTCATAGTTATCTTGGCCATTTACATGTTGGTTTAGATGGAATTTTTATGAATGAATGGGTTCTGCTGTGTTTAAGGGAGAGCGCAGTACAGTTTGTAGAAGTGATGATGTTCGGCTGCATTATTCCCTACAGTATAACAATATGTATATATAATGCTAGCCAGTAATGGTATTAGATGTGCTGTCATTTAGGATGAAATATCGGACTATTGAGTGCAGCCCGATTAATCGGTTGGCCGACTTTAAAGGTGATTAAATTGTTATGGATGAAGTTGCAACCATCTAAAATACATTTAACAGAACCACTCACAATTACATTTCAGGTCTTTGTGACAAAACTAGGGGTTTGAATCTTAAAATCATAGTTTATCCTCTATTACATGCTGTATTTAAAATTTATATCTGTCAAATGAAATAAAATCCTAGCAGCCTACCTCTAATAAACATTTCCTCACCTTTTGTCATTAAAGCAAAATGCTTGCCTCTTATGAAGCACTTAATGGCCTTTCCTACACACACACACACACACACACACACACACACCTGTAGAGCTGCATACTGTGGCAGCTGAGAGCATACTCATATCTAAGCCATCAGTGTGCCCTTAAGTGCCTGCTAAATGCTGCTCCTGCCTTAATTAATCTTCATTCGCTGTTTTGAGCTCTGCTGGATACACCTTGCACTCAGACAAAAGAAATGGACAGAACAGAGTAGGACAACTTGCTTTGCTGAACCTTTTTCTTTCCAACAAATTGCTGCTTTATACCAAATTGAGTGAACTTAATTTATTCTTTCAGTTAGCAGTTTTCATTATATATATTTTCCTTTAAGATCCCTTTTTATTTCTGTTTAACTTCTGCATATATATCTTCATTCTTTCTTTCAAATCCTTGCTCATTACTAAGTGCACATGCATTGGCCCTTTGCCTTCAGCGGGGAGTCTTTTTTTCAACTGTGTTTGCATTTTAAAGAATCTCCCTTTTTATTGTTTAGCTCACCCTTTTAGTAATTATCAATCTATTGTGTCTTGTTCCTTCACTGTCTGGCTTAAAACCTGGTCCCAAAATACCCTGTATACAACAAGGTAATACACAGTTTTATGTATATTAAACTTAACTGTGGAATTGTAATTATTAGAAGTTTAAACCGTACAAAAACATTGAATATAAAGCAACAACAAGATTTTAGCTCCTTTTAGTTTGTGTGCGTCCATGTTTGATGGCTGATCATTTTGCGTCCTCTCAGGTAAGCTCCTGGGCATGAATGAAACCTCTGTAACCATCACCATGGCAA
The DNA here is from genome assembly GCF_021292245.1 of Micropterus dolomieu. Classification (NCBI taxonomy): domain Eukaryota; kingdom Metazoa; phylum Chordata; class Actinopteri; order Centrarchiformes; family Centrarchidae; genus Micropterus; species Micropterus dolomieu. Next base: position 5,302,969 of record NC_060162.1, on the reverse strand, counting down.
CAGCAAACACCTCAAGCCAGGCCATCAGTAAGCAGGTCCTGTCCGTGGCCAACGTAGGCGTGGTGTCATCCAGCCAAAACGACTTCCACAGGTGAAATGTCCAGAATACACTAATACACACAAAATATCTTGTTATTGTTAGGTTTTACTATTGTGTCTTTATTCCTACATATACAGATAATTTATCCAGATAATGTATGAAATGTACCAATACTTATACAGCCTGATGTTACATAGATACAATTGTACTGTATCTGACTGAGATCTTTCACGTTGAATCCTAAACCAGCCCAAGACTGAGAATTTCACACTAAATGACAGGTGTTTAATGTTTCTTGTCAGCTGTTGGAAAGAAACCCCACAAGACAATAAGGAAAGGAGACATGAATTCACAATAATTGACAAATTGACAAGGATTTATAAATGCGGGTTTAAAACATGAACGTTTCTATTGTCATGTTAAAACAAGAAACTGATAAGGATCTGCAGAGTCATCCAATCACTTAAATGAATACCAAATCCACTTAAATTACATTCAATTAGTCTCGCCCTTGGTTTTTGATTTGAGCAGACTTGAACCATAACAATATTTAAAAGAAGAGTTTGTCATTTTGGGAAGTTTGGTCATTTGCTTTCTGCTGGAGACCTCAGCAGTTGGTTAGCTTAGCTTAGCACAAAGACTGGAAACAGCAGGAAACAGCTAGCCAGGCTTCTTCCAATGGTAACAAAATTACCCTACCAGCTCCTAAAGCTCACTAATGAACACAGAATATCTCTTTTGTTTAATCTGTACAAAAACCAAAATGTGTGCCGCAGTGTTTCTTGGTTGCTTAGCCAACGCCCTGCCGGCTGTAGCTTTATAATTAACAGGCAGATGGTGGACAGGAGTGGTATCAGTCCTCTCAGCTGACTCTCAAATATGCAAATAAGTGTGCATCCCCAAAATGTCGAACTGTTACTTTTAAAATGATAACTGTCCACATCAGTACAGATTTGGGTAGTGTGACATTAGCGATAGAGCTTAGTCAGTGAAGCAGTACTGTAGTAATAGGAGGAACAATAATATACATTAAGATATAAAAACAATGCAAAATGCAGCAATTCAGACTGAAGAAATGATAAAAATAAATAATGATAAAAATAGTCAAAGTACATTTAGAAATGTTGAGATTTAGCAACATGTTCCTGAATTGCCTGGAATGGATTGAAACACCCACTTCATATGACTGCTGAGTACTCTGAGACCATTTTGTGTGTCACATACAAATCTGGAGTGAGAAAATTAATGCACACGTTGCCCGTTATAGTTGTGTTTTACGTGGAGATTAGTTAAAGTGTATATGCTGGTATCATGGAGCGAAAGTGCCTGTGTGTCCCCGCCAGCCTCACACAGACATGCCAGGGGAATGCCCTGAGAAGCCTGGCTGTGTAATTGGTGTACACAGAGTGTGCTAATGAGCTTCCTCCTCTGTCACGCACACCCGAACACCTGATAGATAATTACACCTCCCTCTCTCCCTCTGTTTCCTGCTCTGTCTCTCTTTCACTTCATCTCTGCGCCCCCATCTGTCTCTCCTTCCACACCGCTGTCTCTCTTTCACTTCCTCTTTGTCTTTCACTCCATCCCTCTGCGCCGTGGCCTCCTGCTCCTCTCTTTCTGTCCGTCTTTTGTTACATCTCTCTGTGTGTCTTCGTCTTTGAATGATCTTGTGCTGGTGATAATTTCTTTGTGGATTTGGGCTGTGAATAGAGGAAAAATGTAGGAGACAGTGGATTAGTAAGGGACAGCGAGGAAGTCAGAGAGGAAAACATAAGAGGCAGGCAGTAGCACAAGGGACAGTGAGCTGAGAGAGTGGAAATCAATGTCAGCCAGTGGGAGAGGCCTGCATCCAATAAGCCCATACTTCATTCAGAATAACCAATAGCTCAAATGACTCCATGCTATCAATCTCTCTCCTGCTTCTGTGACGGCTAAAGAGGAAGGCAGTGTCCCAATGTTGCCCCGTAGTCACATAATAATGAAGGCATTCTCCTCCATATTGTCCGCTGGTGTCCTTATGATGGCCGGCTCCTCCACGCTGAGGTCTGTTGATTGGAGATGATGGAGTTCCTTGCTGACAAAATCTTCATACCAGGACTGTTTGACAGCCTTGACTTTGACAAGTTGTCTCAAAGAAACAGTATTGGGTGCTTCTGTGTTTCATTTATCCAGATAGTTCCCTTTAAATGTTTCCGTTAATGGTTTTAATGTGGTGCCGTTAACTGCACGACTTCTGGATATTTCTTTTGATGTGTTCAAACAGTTATAGGATTGTTATGATTAGAGCTGGATTAGTTCATCATCCTATCCTAATGCTAATCGATGAATTAACTAAGTCATTTTAAAAGCAAAAAAAGCCAAAAAAAAATCACTGGTTTCAGCTCCTCAAATGTGATCTCTTTTTTTTTTTTTTTTTTTTTTTTGTACTTTTCTATTACAGTAAACTGAACATCTTTAGGTTTGTAACTGTTGGTCGGACAAAATAAGGGAAATTATGAAGGACATTTTCACTATTTGCTGATATTCTATAAACACAAACAATTATTCAATAAATGGAGAAAATAAATGTTTGAGCAATCCATAATGAATATAATAATTAGTTGCAGCCTTTGTTATGATTGCTCTTTTAAGTTAAGGTTTGTTAATTCTGTGTTCAGTTGTGTTGTTTTGTTTCTGCAGATCAATTAAAGAAAATTAACCATTCATCAACTGTACTTACTGTACTCCATATGTTTATTAAACATTTTCCCCTTCCCACATACACAGCTTTAGATCCTTACTGAATCTTGGAAAGCAAGAGTAATTAGAGTCAAAACTAAAGGTTATTTTTATTATTATTATTATTAATCTGTTGATTATTTTTACTGTCAGAAAACAGTGGAAAAATGCCCAGACGAAGAGCTGCAACCAGAGACCGTTGGACTTTTTGTTTTATAAATAACTGAAGCGCTCACTTGATTTCAATATTGTTGATTTAATGTCTGCCAATCGTTGTAGCACTGATAATTCTACTCATGGTGTTTTTGTGTATTGCTGCTGTACATACTTTGAATGGCACGCACACCCACAGCAGAGTGATCGATCTGATTGGATACACCCACTGAGAGCTTATTGTGGAGGTCACTTTGCATTAAATGTGATGTGCGAGGTGACCTCCATCCAGGACCCTCTTTCTCACCTCTGATCTCCCCAGAGAAAGGGTTCTCTAATCCGGGAAAGATTACACAAAGGATCTGCCCTCGGAGGAGCGAGAGTTTGGGTTTAATGCAGAAATAACGGATGGGATTTCAATATGAAGCCTAAGAATGATACAGTTCACAATGAACTGACCTCCAGCTCTTTGTGTCATAGATTGGTGTTAACACAGGTTCTGTTTAACAAAGCCAACATCCAGCATCCCCCGCTGCACCTCTGCATCCCTGCACTCCCCTTGTTTATCAGCAGGGTGCAGCACTGCTTTTCCCAAACAGGCCTGGAGGCCGAATGGAGGGGGATGCCACTGAAACACTGAAATTGATTGCTGGAAAGGAGGATGGCAATAAATCAAGCAGGAAAGCAAATGTAGAAAAACGCTGTTCTTGTTTATGTCTAAACAGGCGGAATAGAATAAATGTGCTCTATTTTTCAGTCCGTTTGAAAGCAAATTTGATCGAATTTTGCATGCATTGCCAATCCCGCTGGTTAGAGCCTAATTTTAAAAAAAAAAAAAGAAGAAAAACTGAACCCTGTGATTTATAAGCTATGCTTTCTCTTTACACTTTGATATAATTAAATTATGTCTCTCTAAACACTGAATTTTCTCTTTTTTTTTTTTTTTTTCAGTGAAGTTGAATCCTATTTAAAATTTAATTGATTTTGATTTATAACCTGCCTAATTAAACGTCTGGTCTCTCCCTTCTAGATTGCTTTAGCAGAAACTGTGGCTTTTGATCTATCTTCAGATGAAACGAGGAGTGCCATGTAACTGTTGTAATGTGGGTTGTTTGTAGAAGACACTGAAGAATCATCATGTTTAACTCAGTTGTAGGTATCCTCGAATCCTTGTTAAGTTAAATTCTCATTTCCTCTTCCCATCTTGTCCCTTTTTGTTCTTATTCTTCTTCAGACTGTGTAGTCTGTTTGTCCTCTCCTTCCCTTCGTGTCCGTCTGCACCTCTGCCCTTTGAGTGCAGCGCTGCAGTTTGTCCGTATGGCCGAGCTCTGGAGATGCGTGGAGGTTTCCTGGTTGTAATTGGGGCTAATAGCTCTGGCCATCTGCCTGGTCTGAGTCTGCTCGCATGTGTTTGGCTCTGGTCTGGCCTCACTGACCACTCAGTTGAAGGACACTCCTCCACTTGTCCACCTGGCCAAGAACCGGGATGGAACAATATTAGCTAGCAGCAGCCACCACACATATGGCTTCAACTTTTCTGATGTTGGTGAAAACGTCTTTTTACTTTTTTTGGATTCAAAGCTGGTCGAATATTTACTTAAGATGCAGGTCGCTTGTGTACTCGCTTCGGGTTAAGTCCTGCATTCTTGGTTGCAGAATCCTTGGTGGCCTGTGTCTTCTCTGTGTGTGGGTGAATGTAAAGGTGAAGCCCACTTTGTGTTTGCAGTGGCAGGGTGGAGGGGAGGCAGATGGCACACACAGGCTCTCTACACTGAGGAGAATCACAGATAATTGGAGAGTGATGCTTAGCCACAGCCCTGCCGATCGATGCCAATCCGCCTGCTCTAAGTCCAGGGGTTATGCTTTGCTTTTCTTTCCATACACTGCAATTAATCCAGTGTTTAGCCCGGTATGTGAAGAGTGCAGGAGAATACCAATGACCCGTTTAAGGCCCCGCTTGTCTTTAATCTTTCCCTTCTAGTACCTAAAAGTGCACTGATGTTGTGTTTAGATAGATGTAATGTAGATCTGCTCATGCAAGCTGCCACAAACAGCAAAGTGAGAATATTCAAAGTAAATAGACTTGGAAATCAAACATAATCAAAACACACTCTTGTTTCTTTCACTCGCTCTTAATACCACACATGAACAAAAGCCCACAACCGCGTCTCCTGAGACGAAATGAAAGCAGCCTCAGGGTAGTGTTAACTGGCTGAGTAAATGATAGATTTATATCCTAAATCCATTAGCAAAGCCACAGGGACCACATAGACACCTTAGGCTGCTGACAGTGGGGACAAGAGAAGAGCTGAGGGAAGCAGACAAGGGACAAGCATGTATGTTTACATGTTTTCATGACTGTGTTAAACAAAACAGTATTTTTCTTTTTGCATAAATAGGATAATTTTTGTTGTGTTGTGCAGCGAAAGAAGTATGACAGAGAGCACACCCTGAATTCCTACAATTAGTAATTTGAATGAATATACGACCTCTGAATTATTTAAAGAAGTGAGAGCAGAGCAAAGAGGTTGGTATTTTTGAGAGAAATTAATCCTCTTCTTGAATGGCTTGTGTTTCCTGCTGAAGTGGCTAATATTTTAATTAAGCCTGAGGAGGACTCCCTCTCGCCTCCCTGAGAGCTCCCTGATAAACTCCCTCTCCTCTGTTGATGGTAATTTAGCAGCTCCCCAGAGACGCACCCAGACACACTGGGTTTGTGAGCCAGCGCTGTTTCATTGTGTATGTGTATCTGCATGTACCCTAGGTGCCCCCCCCCCCCCCTGTCTTTGACGTGTGTGTGTGTGTGTGTGTGCTAATTGGTGAATGTCCTAGTCGCTCCTGCTGGACAGCACGGCGTCGAGCGGCTCTGTGACAGCGCCTGTCCAGAGGCCGTCCTGCGGGGGCTCTTCACAGGCTTTAGTCAGGTCTAAGTGGGGCTCTTTGTGGGCTGTTTGTCAGGCCTAAGCAGGCTGCCACGGGGGGTCTTTGTTGCAGGGATGTAGTGCTAAATGGAGGCAGATGGCTGGGAGTCAGCCACGTGAGGCTCTGAGATGCTGAGGACCAGAGGGGAGCGGGAGAGGCGGCTCAACTCGGCTCCGTCGCCCCTCAAAGAGGGTCACACAGGGTCATAGCCCCTGTCTGCCTCTTGTTAGCACTCTCAATGGGGACCATGTGTGCCCAGATTTGGCTCCAGTCTGCAGGGACGGTATCCAAGGAAACGGCAGACTAAGAATTCTCCTGATGGCCCAGAGGGAGCGGGTGGGACGGGGCATCCCCCATACCGGTTCTGAGGCTCCCACACACTCATAGACACCCACGGTCCATAAAAACAGGCTAAATTTAGTTTGACTGGCACAAAGGGCGTGTCTCACCTCTAATGGATCTTTAGTCAGCTGGAATAATAGACTGTCTGTTGCTCTGCTCTCTATATTTCCTGTCACATCATTGTCCGTCTTTGTCTCACTCACTAATTTAGAGTAATTACAAGGTGTGAGGTGTTATTTGGATTAGGATTTATGGGTTTTGGGGGAGAAATGTGAGTTAAGTGTATAGGCCTGTGATTGGGCACATTTATCTTTTTTCCTTTTATTTTTACGTGCCTGATGTTAGCGTGTTCATTGATGTAGTTGTAACTATTGGCTTCACATCCAGGTGTTTTCTGTGATTTATCCTTTTGTTGAAAAGGAAATGTTGTTTTTAAATAGCACGAAACACCTGACAGTCATCCTGCCCAGAAAGTTGTTGAAATATGTTTGTTCATTTTTATAAAACCTGTTTGCTCAATTCAACCAGGGTGATGGGAATGCACCTTTTTCATATTTTTATTTTTGCAGATAATTAAAAAGTTCACATACAATTTGTTTGATAGGTTGGAGGAAAGATTCAGTAGCTATTTAGAAATTGTGATCAGTGCGATCGGTTCTTTTTGTCACCTTTGCCTCACCCGAGTAACAAAAAACATATCATCTCATTTTCCCCTGGTGGCATCTAGCCATGCAGAAAGCTATGGTTTTTATTTGTTCAGGTTTTTAGATATCTGCCTCCACCCCAAAATGATGGAGCTGTATGAAATTTTTGTTTGTGATGTTCACAGCACTGAAAATCTATTCTTGAAGAGTTGAAACATCTCTTTACAGAAACACTGCCTCTGATACTCAGCCACAGAACATGCTGTTAATAGTTTGGTAAGAAGTATTTCCATGGACAACTGTCGGATGAACTTAAACCCTTAAAGGCCACGCTTTCCGCAGCACAGCTCAGTGTCTGTGTCGGTCAGTCTTAATGGTTTTGTACCTGACACCGTGTTTTCTGACTCACCTGCAGGTTTGCTGGGCGGACAGTCAGCAGTGGAGCCCTGGTCTTGGTGTCGCTGGAGCTGAAGGAGGCCTGCACTGCTCTACTTACCATCAACACAGAGAAGAGCGTCATGGCGTCCATGTTGCTTCGAGACCTCAAACAAGCCCTCTCCCAGGCATAGAGCCCCCCGACTATCCTCCCTACTGCCTTTAGTAAAGGTAAAAGGGAACAGCACTTAATTAAATATTTCATGTATTTTATTTCTGTGGTTTAGGACAATTCAGGCAGTACCTGCAGCCCCGAACAACTAGAGCTTGAACTTTTGTGCTCAGGAAACAGTGGATAAGCACTTGTGCAGAGTTTCTTCTTTTAATGGTCTGCCCTTTTAGAAAGGATTGTCCTGAATCGCAGGAATAACTTGTGAAATACTTGAATTAAAGAGATGATCCCCTTTTAAAAACACACAGAAGGCATCATAGAAGTGATGATACATTTTAAAATGTGACCCATACCTTCTCCTTTAAACGTCACACACATAAACATGACACTACTCGTTCAGCTCGTCATTTACGTCAGTAGTGACTATTTAAATTTCATGCCATTTATGGTTTTGCTGTACAATACATAATGTGGGAGAAAGAGTACATTGCTGCACCCCTCTCAGTGCTACAGGCCAATGGGTCTCTCCCTCTTCAGTGTTTACACAAATTGACATACTCCACTAAAGCATTGATGTCTGACTGTAGTTCACTGGCATTTGTGCCGGAGCCAAGCAACTCTGTGTTTGCATTGTGCCAAGAAAAGGAGGATTTCTCCACGCCATTTAGACCCATCTAAATACTGTCATAAACCTTTTGAAAACTGTTACAATGCAAAACTAGTCCCTATCCATCTATGATGTAGTTTTACATTCCAGCCTTTACACTGCTCCAAATCAAATTTGTTAAAGTGCCTTCTGCGTGAGAATAATGTTATTTAGAGAACCAAACATATACATTAGACTTTAATCAACGAGGTCTTTTTATCTGTACCGCTTTGCTAAACAATAAAAAGTGCATTTATTAAAACGGAAAACATTTTATTTGTGTCTTTCTGGTAATAACACACCTCTGTGTGACTTGGGCTGATTAACCTGACTGCATCTCTCTTACATCTCTATGTTGTGATTTATGGTCATTTAGCTGAACGTGGCTGAAACACTAAATCATTAATGATTAGCTTTGCTAATTGGCAGGCTGAGGCGCATACCATGTACTCATGACATCATGATTTTGATGAATCTGTCAATCCACCTGCTCACATATGTTCTTCCCCTTCTCCTCCCATGTTTCCATCCACCGTCGACTGCGTTGTATCCTACAAACAAGGAGTCGAAATCTTTGCAACCAGTAAAAATATGTAAATATACATTTTCGCTTACATAGTTTACATCTAAATGTTTAAAAATGTTCACAAATGTATAGATAACAATGTAAACACAAATCTAATGTAAATCCCAATAAATATGTACGTTGCAAAATCTAAAACTGCCACTTCCCTTAACTTCATGGCTTTAGCCTGTTTAACCAGAACAAATTTATGCCTCTCACAAACAAATAGAGGTACCACTGCACTTCTTTCAGGTATTAAAGCTAACACACTACATGAGAGGCACAAACTGGGGCGTGTACGCTGCTGTGTAGCCCTCACTTAGTAAAGGTAGGTCAGACACACTCCTATAGCAAACAATTTTATAATATGTTTTATTCTTAAATTAATTAAGAGACAAACAGAACATACTGAAAATACTCCTACCTGTAATGCACTGCCCCCCAAAATGCTGATTCCTGCTATAAACTAATGTTTTTAATGTTTAAAAGACAGTCAGTCATAACAATGTGTGAAAACAGTTGCTACGTAAGCGGTATCAGGACTTGTAACAGCATAACAAAGTGATAGTTGGTTTATTTATGTTAATAGTAATGTGTAGTAGAAGATGTATGAGACCTAAAGCCTATCCGCCGCCTAAAGACAGTTCTACTGCTGCGAGTAAAGTTGTGCAGATGTACGTGCTGTGCTTTAGCATTGCGTAGGCCGTTGGCGAAGTGTGCTTTGCGTCTGGCTGTCTTTGCCGGCTCATAAATAGCGTCTCTGAGGGCTGTGGTGAACACCTGTTAGCTCATCTGTCACAGGAGCTCCACTCACATCCATCACCTCTCCCTCTGTACTCATTCCCTCAGCCAGCTGTTCCCATTACACACACACACACACACACACACACACACACACACACACACACACACACACACACACACACACACACACACACACACACACACACGAGCTGTGTCAGGCCTGCCAGACACACACACATCATACAGATCCACAGCCACATTTTACAAGATACTTCACAAAACAAAAAGGAAGCAAACAAATGTCACATTTTCTACACCAGAGGTCCTCCCTTGATTTAAATAAAAAGTAAAAGCTAAATGCTAACATCAGCATGCTAACATGCCCTCAGTGACCTGCTTATTTTCAGCAGGTTTAATGTTTACCATGTTCACCTGTCTTATTTAGTGTGTTAAGTAAGCGAACACTTGCAAAACACAAAGTACAGCAGAGGCTGATGGTAATGTTTGTTTTTCGGGTATAAAGTATTGGACACGTTAAAATGTACCTGATTGTGGTGCTAGATGAGAAGTTAAAGCAGCCAAAGCCTATAATTCACAATAGCAACGCATCAAGTGACAATGTGAAAGCGGTCTCCTTGTAGTGATCAACCTACAAATAATTTTCACCTGAATCTGCAGCTCCCTTCGGCTCTACGGAGCTTAATAATGAGTTTCAGCTCAATGTTTAGCTCTCCGGCCCAAAACTCTTGTGATTCACTCTCACAGCTCTTGTAGTGTCGTTTTTGGGCCGCAGCAAGCAGGTGTTTTTAGAGAATATCGGTTTCCATGCACGACCTGCTCAGCACCAAACAGCAGACAGACTCAGTCAGAGACTATAGCTGGTGAACAAAGTGTAGCATTTAGCAGCTAAAGAGACAGACATTTGCCTCAGGAGCTCATAGAGACCAAAAACAGAGCTGTAAGAGAGTGAATACTGGACTAACATTTACCAGGTGACTCAAATAACACGGGGCGGCTGTGGCTCAGGAGGTAGAGCGGGTTGGCCGTTAATCGGAAGGTTGGTGGTTCAATCCCTGGCTTGCGTGTCGAAGTGTCCTTAGGCAAGATACTGAACCCCGATTTGCCCCTGGCGGCTGTCCAGTGTATGAATGAGTGTGAATGCTAGTTTCCGTTTGAGCACTTAGGCTCAGTGTATGAATGTGTATGACTGGTGAATGCAGATGTAGTGTAAAAAGCGCTTTGAGTGGTCGAAAAGACTAGAAAGGCGCTATACACGGAGCATTTACATAACCTCCAGATGAATGATCTGTAAATGCAAGAGGCAACTGTTTGCTATCATGTTCAACTTAAAAGGTGGTTTAATAGATTAGAATAGAACACAACTTTATTGTCCGGCCGAGGCTGGAAAATCATCTTTGGTCTCACTAGACCTATAAAAACATCACTATATAAACATATATAGACATGTGAAAACTACACTACAGTTAATACCCCAAACCCAGTGTACAACATACTTTCTATACAGAAAGGTGCAATTAGTCCAGTTTGTTCATTACATTTTTTGCACTAGGTATAAAAGATTGCTTGTAGATCTTCTTGTCTGTTTTGTCGTCCTAAAGGGAGCAGCTAAATGTTAATGTAAAATGTAAATCTGATTATAGCTTATATAAAAGCATGTTGTGATTACAGGTGTGAGTTGTAGTTAATCTCTACAGGATTTCGTCACACTCTCAATATTGTAAAAATGTTTTACTTTTTAAGTATTATTACTTAAGATTATAAATGTTTGATATGTCCGTCATGTACCGTCAGGAAAACCAGAGCTGTTGACAACCCACCATCCACATCACTCCCACGCTGAATCTGAAAACACTTTACATTGTTCTACAGTCTCATGATTTTAATTAATTATAAGCATAAACAGAGGAAAAGAGCAGCCAGTGGACATGTTTGAATAACAACATAAATATACATCTGTGTTTGCTGATGAGGAGGGATTTTAGTAATCTTTTACAAAACACGTAATTCAGCTTTTAATTTATTCATTCAGTGTTCTTATTATTTCCAGTTACAGAAACTCATTTAACAACTTAGAGACAAATAGATGAATAATAACTTACATTTGAACCAATAATAGCTGTGACTTCAATCACCATAATGTGTGTAAATGCCGTTAACGAGAAGCTTAGCTTATTCTCTTTTTACAACTGCAGTCACCTTGGCAACCTCAGTATGCCAACAATATCAGAAAAGGGGTGAATTATTATTATAAGTGTAACCTTAAAGCAATGCAGGAAGATAGTCAAATGCATCCTAACTTTAGGCCAAGTGCAGGATAACAGATTCAATGAAGGATAAATGGAAAGTTTTTTTGAGCACAAACAAAAAAATGTTTATTTTCTAAAGGGTACTTATCAGGTGGCCAACAAAGGTATAATAGTCATACAAAAAAATATATGCTGCAACACTGCTGCACAGAGATTATCAAAATCAACAAAATATTTACAAAATATTTTAATGTATGTTAAAATATCAAGACCACGTAGTAAAGCTCCAACTGACCAGAAAATAGTCATATGGGGAAAAAAAGTAACTGCAGGATGTCCAGTCAGTATTGGGCAATATTTCAAACAAAAACACACACATGCACAGTTTCCAGACTACGATTCTTGATGATTCTGGTGATCCCCTGATGTTTCATCTAGCTTCACCATGAGGTAGACATTTGTGGTTTTAACTTTGGAATTGTCATGAAATCTGGTACAGACACTCGCGTACCCCTCAGGATGAAGTGTAATCACTTTGGGAATCCGCTCACTTTTCCTTTAGCGCCATCATCAAGTCAAAAATGTAAGACACCATTTTCACTGCAGACATTTTGGCTCGTCATAGCAGGAAAAGCACAGGTGTAATTGAAATCAGTGCAGTCCAAATTTCTACTGGGAAAAATATCTGCAAAACTAACCTGCTAATTAGCACATGTTGGCATGCTAACACACAAAACTAAGATAACTAAGAGGGTGAAAAAGGTAAACGAACCTGCTAAACATCAGCATGTTAGCATTGTCATTGTGCGCATGTTAGCATGCTGATGCTAGTACTTAGCTCAAAGCCCCACTGTGCCTGAGTACATCCTCACAGATGTGCATGTACAGCGGTAGACTCTTATGCTCGGTTCAGACTACAAGATACCAGCCCTGTATTAGCCCGACCAGACAGATGTAGGCCGCCAGGCATAAAAATACACCTCAGACGCGGCAATAGCCCTGTTTATCCTGTGTAGTGTATCATAGTGGACAACCGGCGCCACATCTGGGACGCCTCACAACATCCCAACAAAAACCCTAATGTCCAGCTGTTTTTGCCTTCACTCACCAAGTATGAAGAATTCTATGATGTGTCCCACCAAGACTCTGTAATCACCTAATCTGACACAGTGACCATTTTAACAGACCTCTGTACTTCAGGGGCTACGTGAAGGCTAAATTAGGGAAAGGGTTAAAATGAACTCACTTTTTAGGGAAGAGTTTTTTTATAGTGTCCTCATTCTGATAGATGCGCGTGTGTGTGTGTGTGTGTGTGTGTGTGTGAGATCCATCTCCCGGTGTTGGCACCTGCTATAATGGGCTCTGGGGAGTGAATGAGAGAACAGGGAGCTGCCTCTCTTCCCCTTCACCTCTCCCTCAACATAGCTGTGCAGTGACAGCTTGATTTCTTTCCCTCTCTGGGCTGCAGCACAGTGACATGATGGGCCTGCTCAGTTGGTCTTATCATGGTCTGTGTTTGAAGAGAGTAGAGATGGAGGGAACGTTGGGGGTTGGGAGGGTAAAGCAGAGGATCCCAGCTGAGGAAACGCCTGTCTGACCTTACCACTGAGAGCAACTTCTCATTAGCCAGCGTGTCTCTGATCAGCCCCTCGTTCATCTGACGGGGAGCCACACACGTGCGGGCAAAGATACAACACACACAGTCAACGCCAGCAGTGTCAATCCACATTACGTTACAGATCTCCACCTTTATTGGTAAAGATTTTAGCTTTTGTCACAGCAAAGTCTGCATCTAATTAAGAGTAATCATGACAGTGATTCTAGGAGAACGAGCTACTGAGGTTTTCAAAATCTAATTACTGTGAGCACCAAAAAGACATTTCCTTTCACCTTCAGAGTCTCTCTACTGTTCCTCTAGCTTTTCTCACCAAAAACAATCTGTCATTCAGTTTTCTTTTATCTGTCTTTCTGGTTTAATCTCCATTCTGTGAGTTTGATGAGTACTACTGCAGCACTTGCTATTAGATTTTGAACTGTGTGGTTATATAAGTCCTTTAATTCCATTCCTCATTCCTCTGGTCATTTGTTCTGTTTTGATAACTTTGTACTAACTAGAGTAATTGCTAAGGTCTTGGCAATGTGGCAACTAGAGATCCAACTTTTTCTTTCTAGATGCCGTTTCTCTACTAGTGCTTTCTCTCTCTCTCTCAATGTTGTTCTTGTTTTGTTGTTGTGTTATGTCTGCCATTATTTAACAGTAACAGTAGCAGAGAGAGGGGTATGACATGCAACAAAGTTCCCTGGCCGCAATCAAGCAAGACGATGTTGCGGTTATATGGTGCATGTCTTAATGACGAAGCCACTGGTGCTCTCGTGTTCCAATTTTTATATCTGTTTATATATCTGGGCAGTAGGGGAATCTCACTAAATACATTTACTTTGGTACAAATTGTAACTTTATACCTCTGCTCTACTGCATTTCAGAGGTAAATATTGCCCTTTTCAGTCCCACGAAAACCACTTAACTCCAAATGCGGTGATTTTGAATGTTTGTGATAAACTGAAAGATGAAGTGAGAAACGTCTCCTCCTTCCAAAGCTAAATAAACTATTTGACCCCCCCCCCCCCCGGATCAGCTGGAAAAGTCATCGTCACAAAGAGGACTGTTTTCCTGAGCTCTTGAAGTTTACTTTTTAGACATACGTGGTTCTCACAGGATAGCGATGTTACGAACAAATGATGATCTTATAGAATATGGAGCATTTCTGTACATTAATTAAACCACCCGACATAGTATTGTATTGTTAGACTTTTAGCGATTTGCGGATTTTTGACTTGGGTTTTTTTCCACTCTGGAACAGAACCATTAAATTCTCTCAGATTTCTGAAAGTCTGTTAAATAAAACCAAAATGTGTCTGCATGGATGGATGCCACTGGGTGGATGAGTGGAACGATGTGTATTTTTGTAATTTGGGTGAACTAGCCCTTTTTAAACAAAAAGAAAATGTAAAATCCGTCAATACGCTTGCATGTAGACTAATTTCTTCCTAGAACTGATTGTTAAAAGCTAAATAAATAGATTACTCACTCTGTAACTGATCATTTCACAAGTCACTAACACAAAATTATGTTCCCTTGATGAACTAAACACACCGTACTTAAAACCAAGACCTGCGTGATGATGGGAACATGCATGACATCTGAGGAAAAGGTGTCACATCCACACAAATACAATTTCTCCCCCCAAAACAATCACTGTGTATCTCCCACAGACCCGTGGGAACAGTAATTGTAGTGATTATGCTTAAATTGATGCTTCACAGCTATTCCTGTGTCTCCTGTATTGTAATTAGATTTTTTTTCCTCAACTGAAGTTTCTTTTAAATGCTTCTTTGGAGCATGGAGACTAATGACTACATGTTTCCCCACTGAAATGTTCAATCAGCAGCTCATTAGGGGGACAGGCACATTCAGCTCTGATGATTTGATTTTTCACTTTCCTTTTTGGTGTCCCACATTTATCAATCTACAGTCCAGAGGAGATGAGGAGCGAGAGGTTTCTGTCCGGTTATGTGCGCACACTGAAACATCTATAATACTGTCTGACTCATACAGGTTAAAGTAACAAAGCACTCAGTAAATATTTCCTCAGCGATACAAGAATATTATGATTCTTGTCCTCAGAATAGACAATTTTCCCTGAGATATATGTGATGTTTTGCAGTAATTAATATTAAAACAAGATTTTTTTTTTTTTGCTTTACGGCTCTACTTTGCGCTGTCACACAAACAGCAAGCAAAAAACTAATTGTTGCAAATTATTTGAAAGGCTGGGCTTTCATCACATTGTTTACTGCCCATTTTTGTGTCCTTTTTAAATGAGACCCAGTTCGCTGAGGGCCGTCTTGCAGGTGCATTTAACAATTGTCTCATGCTTGTGTTTCTCCTATGGTAAAAGCATGCACAAAAGAAAACGCAGAGAAAGAGCATTTATGGTCAGCCAGTAAAAAAAACCCCACCAGCCTTTAATTAGCATTTGATTGCACTTTAAAAAACACTCAAGTGCATTAAAATGTGATCGCACAGTCAAAATGGAGATTGGCTTCATTAATAGTGACTAGGAGGTAAAAAGCTTGTGGATTCAGACAGATGTAAACACATTTTGCACCCAGCCACACACTCTTCTACACCCGCTGTTGTGATTTATTTGTGATCCAGATGCAGAGCTGTTGACAGGTTAGAATGAGTTAATATAAGTTAATAAGTTAAAAGGGGTGAGGAGAAGGTGAGTGCTGTTAAAGTGCTCCGCTGTCCTATTCGGCACCAATTTACCCCCATAAAGGCTTGCACTAAAACAGACTCCATCTGACATAGTGGCGTATTAGTGGTGCAAAAAGACACATAAACCACAGTGATTCACGCACACAAAAGCCCCTCAGCAAGTCTCTTGACGTCCCTAATGAAGACCTGTATGTGACAGCGAGCGCACAATAAAGCACAGCGAGCCGAGTGCCAGGCCTCTCCGCCTGCAAACACTTTGCATCTGCATCAGCCTCTCCGTCCTCTCAATGATTATAAAAGCCAGAGTGGAGTCTGGAAATCAGAGAAGTGCCTCTGTGTGTTTGTGTGTTTCTGTTTTGAATGAATGTATTGTTCATTCAAGAAATTGACTTGCATTTAGAAAACTGAATCCGCCCTTTTTATTCGCAACAGTCCTATATGCTGATTTGCTTTCTGTTACATTGAACATTGTGTTTGCACAAGTTTATTTTCCCTTCATAAGAAATAGCTCATTAGAGTTATTAATAACTGTTAGCTATGAGTCGTCGATTACTTGACTAGTCGACTGATTTCGTTTCCATCATTTTTCAAGTTAAAATGCCAAAACCTTTGATGGTTCCAGCTTCTCAGATGTGAAGATTTGTCTCGTATGACTTTTGGGCTGTTGGTTGGACAGAATGAGACATTTGGGGGACGTCATGTAGGGTTTCCAGGACATTTTGAATTTGAGATTGGTTTTCATCAACTTATTAATCTATAAATGACTAAAAGAATGTGCAGATAATGAAAATAGACAGTGGACATTAACAATGATAGTAATATACTTATGGTTCCATCTCTTCCTCATATCTTGTTAAACCTTCATTCATTCATCAACGCATTTGTATTAATAGATATAAAACATTTGAGATGGAAGTTGAAAGTTCTGCATTCTAACTTGGTTGCCAGTTGGACAGCGAAAAGTTTTATTGCGATTTTACACTATTTTCTGACATCAATGAGCACAAAATAATAATACAATAATACTTTTCTTTTTATTCCCCCTTAAGCAGCTTTGTGGTTGGAAAAATTCACTTATACACCGTCTGTCAGTATTATATGCTGTTGATCAACTTCGTTCCAACTCCTCATATGCTGTTTACACCCGGCGAAATTTTCAAACCCAACCACTCCATCAACTAGAAATAATCTAACATTGATGCACAACATACTATTATACACATTTCACCAAAATTCACCCGGACATGTTTGGTGTCTTTTTGAGATTTTGGCAATTTAAATTAAAGTTCTGTCATTCTGAACATGCCAAAACCACCTGCAGGTCAGTGGAGTCTAAGAGGTTGATATGATATTGTATATTATTGAGAAGTTATCTGATTTTAAGAAGAATGCAAAGTCATCACATACTCTCTAGACAATATAAACCTTACTTTCTTTCGATTTAAGTGAATAAAACCAGTTGGGGTAAAATAATTTCAGATTTCAAATGCATGTGTCAATTATTCAGATGGTTTTATGAAAGTTTCAATATCATCACACCAGGGAAAACATTGTGGACCATTATGATAATCAATTCATTTTTATTTATCAGCTAAAATTGTTCCAGCTTCTCTAATTTATGCAATTGTAAATTTAATATTTGGTGGTTTGTTGTCTGGTTGCAGCTTCTCAAATGTGAGGGTTTCTTGCTTTTCTGTTTTATATAGTCAAAATCAAATATCTTCAGTGGTGGAAGAACTTAGATCCTTCCCATAAGTAAAAGTACAACAGTGTAAAAAAGAGTCAATTACAAGTAAAAGTCCTAATTAAATACAGACATTATTATATATGACATTTTCATATTTAAATTAAACTATATGAGAAATGTCTCTTTGATAGAACTGCTAACAACTCATAAACATCTGGAGCCACAACTAGATATTACTTTTTTGTAAGATTTCACAAGCCAAGAAGTTTGGAAACCACTGGTTCAATCTTAAACAATGTGTTGTATTTTATAAACGTATCATGTGTTTTTGATTGTAAAATATTCATCTGAAATCCAACTAGAAACAATAGTTATCAAATTAGTGAAATCAAGTAAAACATGCAGTACTTCCCTCTGAAAAATAGTGGAATATGAATTATAATGTATCAGAAAATGGAAATACTCAAGTCGAATTGTACTTCAGTACTTGAGTAAGTATACTTAGTTACATTCCACCACTGAATATCTTGCTGGACTGATGGTTTGGAAAAACAAGCAGTTGTATGACCTTGGACTCTTCTGTGCCTTGTTTTGTTTTTTTACTTTATCAATGAAAATTTGTCTACAGATTAATCAGTAATTAAAGTAATTGTTGATAGTTGAAGCTCTGAGACTTTGTTGTAACTCTAAATGTCTGATGGGCACTTTGATAACCAATTTGTACTGACAGAGAAATGCACACTTGTGGTCTGGGAAGGAAGCGAGAACTTAAGTCTGACTTCAGACCAAAACACACCATCAGTGAATGAAGCGTTTTTGGCACAGTGAGACTCACGTTTTGTCCTGCTAAGTGCAGATTGTGTCACTAGCACAATCACCTTCCCTAGATTTAAAAATGTTACAACTGTATAATCGCAGCGCAGTGCCATAACGCACTGGTCTCCCATCTGAATGCTAATTTGCTATTTAGAAACCCTCCCTTGCGCACGGGAGGAGGGGACTGGATGAATTTGCAAGAAATCACAGCTGTAGAGAGCATCAAACCTGGCCTCTCCTTCTCCAGCAGCTCTGAAGGCTGCTTAATTAACCCCTAGGCCGGCCGGCGGGGCGGGGTTCCTGGCAGCGCATGGCCACAGGCGGTGGATCCTGCTCTCAGATTTAAATGCGCATCTCATTTCCACGGTGCTGAACACGCACATGCAGCCCCCTCTTTAGCGGAGAGAGAGAGAGAGAGAAAGAAAAGAAATAATGGAGGGAAAGGCGGTGTTGCAACCCCAATTCTCCTCCCAAATCCAGCATCTAATCCCCTGAGATGGCCTTTGAAGGGGCGGATCCCGGGGTCGACTCCAGTCACTTTTGGGGAGTTAAATGCTTTGGAAAGATCCTTTTGTTTGCACCACGCACACGGCGGCGATCTTTTGAGGCAACTTAAATAGAAAGTGACTGGCCTTTAATTGGAGTGGTCTGTGAGCAGTTGTCATATGGAAATATTTGAATAGAGATCGTGTTGCACCACTTCACTCAAATCCACCGGCGGTTTGAGGGCAGCGGTGAAACTGAGGGATTAGATAAATGGACTCAATCAGCCAATTAACACTTTAACCGGCTTCAGGAACATGCTGGTTAACATTTGAAAGGATTTTAAAGCCTGGCCCACTCATGCAGCCACCTTTGTCACCTTTGTTAATAACAGATGTGTCATAATACTGGGGGATTACACGAGAGGAGGTTGTAATCTTGTTAGGTTAAGATTAGGCTACAACTGTGATCTTGGCCTGATCTGAGTTTCTGTGAGTTCACGGAGGACTGAATGTTTGGATGAGTGTCACTTGTTCCATTTTGTTTCATTCCTCATTGAAGATGATTTCATATCAGCTCGCAGGCTGACAAGGTTACACGCTGCATTTGTTTGAGTTTGGCATCTCTAATCATGGCGTTTCCAATTGTGTGATTTATGTTCACCGTCTAAATGCGGGCTATGATTACGGGCCTGGTGGCGAGTGCAGTTTGGATGTCTGTGGTAGGCGAACGGGGGAGTAAATGGGCGTTTTATTTATCACCGGTGCCACAGCCCCCCGGAGCGGAAGAGCGCCCTCCCAAATTGAAATATAGCGGAGTTTACTCTCCTGATTAGGGCTCTCTCCGCCGTGCTCAGCCCAAGGCTATCATCAAACTGAGAACAGCAGCGCTCTGACACCTAATTGCGTCAGGATTAATGTGACAGTAAAGCTTCCCTCCAAAGCAGCCAGCTCACCTCCTTTGTAAAGCCAATGAATGTATGGGCCTTTAAAGGGAATAAAGCACAAATTATTTCTTTAATTTATCTGAATATAATATTGATAATTAATATTGGTGTGTGTGTTTTTCCACCTTTATAAGCATTACAATGAACAGTATTACATGTTTGAGTGTCTGTTTAGGGCATAAATATAAATTAATAACATTTCTGTTTGCTTTTTGATAATTACAAACTGGAAACAGACCTCAGCCGTGTATTTCAAGATAATACATATCTGTAGGACATAAATACACAGCATACCATGGTGTCACTGCAAATACATGTGGTTTATTATAATGTTTTTTGATCACTGATTGTAACTGTTATTTATCCCTTCGTGGGGCAGTTGTGTGAATCAGCTTACTGATCAGGTTAAAGAAATACACATACATGTGAAATAGGAGAAGGGAAAAAAAGTAGTGTTTATCGCAAAACTAATAACAATGAAAAGCTAAGCTTAAAAATGAATTGTTAATAAAAACATATAACATGTAATAAATGGAAAAATATGTAAATCGAATAGATCATTGTGCCATATAAAAGCATGAAAAATGACTTAGGAAGGACTTAGTGTCCTTAAAGTCCTTTAATAATCATTATAATTTAATCATTATTAATGAATTGTTAGTCATTATAATGAGAACTGTATATCGTAGCAACATCCTGAAAGCAGCGATGAGAATCCTCTTGTGATCAGGTAGGTTCAATATCACTGATTTTCTGGTCACAAAAAGAACTCCGATCTGGAAAAAGGGCAGAAAGAAAGAGGTCAAAACTCTCTCAATAAAAGATTGATAACAACAACTAAGAATAACTGAACTAATCGAATAAGATTTAATGGAGAAGGTCAACTTAGCTGGCCACCTGACACACCTCATCTTTTTCTTACATTCCTGTGGGGAAACTTGGGAGTCAGTTCCTCCAACATTTCTTTAATAAACTGTAAAGCAGCTGAAGTCATTTGGATCACAAGCCCGAAACTCTTCACCCTTGTAGTTTCACTGAAGCCACTGACAGTCCCTAATGGTGGACACTTTGCAGCAGGCACAAGTTGAACTGGGACCATTAGGACTTATTACTAAACATGTATCAATGGTGGAAGAAGTACGTTTACTTAAGTAAAAGTAGCAATACTACAGGGTATAAATACTTTGTTACAAGTAAAAGTCCTGGATTCATATTTTACTCAAGTACAGAATATTAGCATCAAAATATGCTTAAAGTACCAAAAGTAAAACTCCATCACTCACAGAATGGCTCATTTCAGAATGTATTCTATTATTGGATTATCGTCTATTGATGTGTTCATCACTTTAATGTTGCAGCTGGTAAAGGTGAAGCTAATATTAATTACTTTATATAATGCCAGGTAGCTTGTGAATTTACCCCTGGGGATCAATAAAGTTTCATCTTAACTGATAATAATAAGCTACATCATCATTTGATTTATTTGTTGATTATATTATTAATCTGAATCTGAAAAGTAAGTAAAGTTAGCAGATAAATGTAGTGGAGCAAAAAGTACCACATTTCCCTATGTGTTGTAGTGCAGTAGAAGTATTAAGTAGCACGAAATGGAAATACTGTACAAAGGAAGTACAAAAGTGTACAGTTTTACAGTACTTGAGTACTGGGGCTGGTTAATGGCAGGTTTACTGACACCTAGCTCAATATGTACATATTTACACAGAAGTGATACATAAAACCATATATTTAACCTCCAGTTTCCCATCAATGAACCTGATCCTTATCTATGCCATCCAGTTTGATAAAAGCTGTGATGTAAAAGTACTGAAGTGAAGAGACATAAGTGCGAAACATAAGCTACATGGCGGCACGACATACAGTAAAGCTGATTATAGGTTTGGTTACACTCTGTGTTGAATAAGTACAGTATATCATGTTAATTGGTTAGACTGTTTTTGGTTGGGATAGATGGGAATTAAGTAGCAGAGGTGTGAGGAGGAACAAAAGTGTGTTACAGTGCCAGAGAAAGACCTTGTTGACATCATATGATGATTGCAACTGCAACAGTGAATATATTCTCACAGTGGCAATCTAATGATGATGGTTAATTCAGTGAGTTGATTATTACGTTAAATATTCAACTAAACATTTAGAAAATTAATTTTTCTTTTTTAATTCCCACATCTCTTCAGTTTATAGTGATACAAAATAGACAAAAGAAGCAAATCCTCACATTTTAGAAGCTCGATTCAGCAAATGATGATCAAATACTGATCAATTTCCACTTATTCTTCTTATGGTTTTGGCAGTGATCTACAAAACGTTATGCAGTGTAACTTGTCATGACACAACAATAAACACAAGTGGTTCTCAAAACTAACACAAATTAGACCACAAACCCCCATTTCATAAGATTTTGTCCTAGAGTCCCCCATCTGAAGGGATTTTTGCTTTTAGTTGTTTTATTACAGAAAGTGTGACTAAAATAGTCACAACCTGTCACTGTGCTACTTATGGATAGAATTATAACGAAAATAATGTAGTCCCCTATTTGCTGCGGTGCCCCTGGAACCTCCTCAAGGGCCCCACTTTGAGAACCACTGGTATGCACTAAAAAGGAAATGGTGATTGGCCATATTGCTTCATGGTACAGGTTTGAAAAGGCTCTCGGACCAAACGCAGCTTTTCCTCATTCAAATAAGTAGGCTACACATTTCCAGTGAAAGCATCTGCCAGGATATAGCAAGGCAAACACATGAGCTAACACAAACACTGTAACACATGCAATGTTGATTAAAGCTAAAGGGTATATAAATAACAGCATCATGGGGGTGTGCAGATAAGATTACAGTTACACAGAAACATCTTTCCTTTCCTACCATGCTTTATTCTAAATTTATATTGTCAACAAATGCCATTAAAAGACCAAAACCAACATTATGTGTTCCCATTGGTGAAGGCATAAATCATTAAAAAGCAAAACATGTCACCCAGTGCAACAGTGGCACATTTTGGGTTTTTAACAACAACTGAGCTGTGTGGCTCTGAGGAAGAAGAGAGAGGAGGCTTTGGATACACACAGTTCTTTGTTGGTTTTCTACTTTTCATGGGATTTATGACGGTAAGTAAAAATAGCACCAGACTTGGAGCTCTTCTTTTCTCTCTAGAACTTTTCTCTCAGTTGCAAAGGCTCATGGGAAGTTATTCTCTCATTACCTGTAAACGCAAAAGGTAAAGTTGTGTTATGAAAAAAGGTGACCACCTCCATCCTCCTCCCAAGAGGTGCAGGAATCCCTTAACCTGAACGAATAGCGTTTGTGCATGTGTGTGTGTGAGGCACGGCCCGGCCGGCCCTGGAAGCGCTCACCTGAGCGTTACCGTACAAACCCTCCATAAAGCACCGGCAGGCTGTGACCTTTACTATAATTCATCACACCGCGCGGTGACAGAGGGGCCCTTCACAGGCCGATAATTTGATTACTATAACATCTGTAACATCAATAATGTCCGATGAGATTGTTTTGCGCAACCAAACATGCAGAGGCCATAAAGGATTGTTGTGGCGGAGAGGGAGAGAGTGAGGGAGGGGATGTCATGACATTTAACCGCGTGCAGCCAGCGTGGCCGCCCATAACCGCCTTCAAGAGAGGATGATGATGCTCATGGTGACGGTGATGATGATGGTGATTTAGAGCCTCAATGTTTTTTGCAATCACCTTTACGCACAGGTTTAAATGACGCAGGGGTTAAAGGATACTGTTTAGGGGCGCGAGACTGACACCTTTACTGCCAGACGCTATTGGAAAGGAGCTCGAGCCGAGCAGGAATGTGCATCTAAACTAATGAATGAATTTGGGTGATTTCAGAATCAGCAACACAAATGATGCACGACGCGCGGCTCAGAGGCCCCTTTACGCACACGTGCGGATTCCTTGCAGAGATGTGTGTGTGTGTGTGTGTGTGTGTGTGTGTGTGTGAGAGAGAGAGAGAGAGAGAGAGATCGTGGGATATAAATGTTTTGCTTAACCAGAGGAAACACTGTGCCCGCTAACCGATCGTCGAATCCATTAAGCTAATTTATTAAATGCAATTTGCCGTGTGTCATTGAGCTGAGTAATGCTGGGAGAGTTGAAAACGGGGCGACAAAGGGCCACTGGGCGGGACAGCGGGGATACACGGCCCTGACACGCGGAATTAGAGAGGAATTAAGAGACTCGTTCAAGAGGTGGTTCCAGGATAAACACAGCAGCCATCACTGGCAGACAGAAAATACTCTGTGCAGAAAAATCCAGCGGCCTCTGAGGCCCTGAGTGGATTTCTGCTTCTGTTTTTCAAGGTACTTTGATTATTGAATTTCCATGTTCAATAAAGCCTATATTTAGCGAGCCAAACAGGTTTGATTTGCAGGCGGTATTCCCACTGGCCAGCATGCATGATTAGCACTTTTCTCTGGGAGCTAATATGCTTGAGGTTGTTTTCCCCACGCACTCAGCATTAAATCATCTTCCAGTGTGTTTTGCAATCCTCCTTGTTCTGCTCTGCAGGTTCCTTCATTCTGCAGGTGCCCCGGTCCCACCACGAGGCAATTTTAGGCTCCCTGTAACACACAACTCTGCCTTCAACTGCAAGCTTGACATTTTCTTTCTTTCTTGTTTTTGTCTTTCTTCTGCTATGTCGTTATTTAATTCCTCTTTCAAGTCCACAACAGTTAATGTTACATTACAAGACTGATGTTTCATCATATTGTTCATAATGAATGTAAAATCTAACAGAAAAGAAACGCGCTCTAATTCCCACACTGGAGGAACAGATAAAAAAACCTCATGCGCCATGGTTATTAGCTCAGGCAATTTATTTTGTGTATGTCAGAAACCAAGAAGACCAGAGAAAAAAAAAAAAAGAATATATAGGCTTTCTTTTCCATTACCAAACATTACAACCTTATTTCCATCACTGCACCGTTAAGTAATTTGCGGGGAAAAAAGCCAACAGTCTGGCGGCATTCTCGGTGCGTGTGTTTAAACCCATTACTTTGCCTTTTAATCAAACGGCGCGCTGGTGTCAAAACGCACTATTTTCTCCATGCATCTCCCCTCCCTGGTTCCAGTTCACCGGGTGACCTTGAAAATGTTTGCTCTCCTAAACGTCTCCCTCACCCTCCCTGTAGCCCTCCGGGCTCCCACCTCTCATCCATTCTCGCTGATCCCGGGGAAAACAAGAGCCTGAGCCATGCACGGACAGCCCGGTACCGGGCACAAATGTGATGATAATGATGACGATATGATGGGTTTAAAGGTGGAGTCATAAAAAGACGATCAAATTATGTCCTGTACGTGATCATCAAAGGCAAAACAACCACTAATATCAACAAAAAAAAATCGATTACACTTCCAGAAAGGCGTGAATTAATGTTTTTCTTGAAGGTCTGACATGATGGATTGCATTGATTTATGCCATTTAGATTTATATCAGCTTTAAAAAGGCTTGTGGTTGGGTTTGTCCTCAACTGCTCATCCGTGCTAATATGAGGAAATGACAGCAGTCCTCGCGATGCTGCTGCGTTCAAGGCCATAAGAAGAGAAAAATATATATATTTAAAAGAAAATGATCTAAAAGCAGAGTGCTAAATCCTGAGTAGGCCAAAGAATTAGGCCTCATAGTAATTGTTTACTGCCATCGCATCAGGCTCAGATAATGGACTATTGCTTCAATTACACTGCTGATCAATTGATTTAACCTGCAGGTGTAAAGGTGTGAGAGGCGCATGGCCGGCACGTGATGTGGTAAACATACCTGCACTTTAGCGTGCCAGAGAGAGAGAGAGAGAGAGAGAGAGGGGGGGGGAGGGGGGAGGGGGGTCTGAATGTGAATGTAACAACATTGGGCCGTATGATTTATCGCAATGGGAACGCAGCTCCAGTTTTTTGGTGCCTGGCCTGTCCTAACGCATTTCGCTCCAGCCATCAGCTATGATTAAACACCTGCTGTTGCGGGGGAACAAAGCGCACTAATCCAATATGTATTTCTGACATCTTAAATATCACCCAATCCCCTGACATCACGGGCTGCTTTTTCCGTGGGATGGAATTCTAAAACATATTTTTCTAATTTATGGACGGACTATAAATCAAAATTAAGGCCGCGGACAACGAAATATACATCAGTGCAAAAAATGAAGGAGGCTCTTACAGCCACATGCTGAAGCACATGCCCTTGTATGCTCTCTCTCTCTCTCTCTCTCTCTCTCTCTCTCTCTCTCTCTCTCTCTCTTTCTCTCTGTCTCTCTCTCTGTTTGTCTCTGTGTCTGGACACATTCCTTCATGTTTCACAGCTGTTCAGAGTAAAATCCTGATTCTGTAAATGGCAATATTTGTTTTGGTCATTTTTGTAAAAAGAACACAATTGTCGCCTATACCTGCTCCTGCTTTGTGCTGAGAGCCTCCTCAGCCATTTTAAACCCTCAAATGTTCATTTAGCTCAACAAATAGAATCAGTACTAGTGATAAGTCATTCATTCGCGCTTTTTAAACGTGCTCTCAGTCGATTAGACACAATTGAAATAGCTAAACTGGATAGGGACCTGTGGGCTCTTCCTCTGATTGGTCTGCTATACACAATGTGCACCAAGGGGACCTGCATCGATACTTTCACAGTGGTATTTTGTTGCACTTGAAGTTTAATTCAGTTAAATTAAAGTGCACCTTTTATCAGTGGTGCAAAGTAACTGAATACATTTACTGAAGTACTTAAGTCAAGTTATTTATTGTACAGTACAGGTAATTCAAGTATTAATATGACAGTAGTATAATAAGTATAATTCTGAGCTACTGTACTTTAATTTAATGCTACCTTACACTAGTACACCCCCTACATTTGACAGAGGAATATTTATTTTACTCCACAAGGTTGCATTGCTGTTAGCTAGTTTAACTTTAACTGCAACTTAACCAGATGAAACATAAATTACTTACACATCAATGCATCATTGATAATAATCCATGAAGCCCATCTGCTGCCTATTGATACTTTACTGAAGTAAAAATTGGAATACATTTAGCCTACCTGTAATGGAGTACTTTGTGGTATTGGTCTTTTTTAGATTCTTTCCTCAGAACAAATTGCATAGTCAATGAAATATCAAGAAATACTGACAAAAAATACACATCACAATTTCCCAGAGTGCACATTAACGTCGTTAAATTGCTTATTTTGTGGGAACAACATTTCAAAATCCCCAAAACAGTCAGTTTACTATCATTTGTGACAAAGAAAAGCAGCAAGTGATCACATTGGAGAAGCTGGAACAACAGCTTTGTTTGCAGTTTTTGCTTGAAAACATTGGTTATCAAAATAGTAGCTGTGATCGGCAAATCGATTAACCGTTTAACCTGATGTATTGCTTCTAACCACTTGTGTGTGAGATCTTTGTCCCTAATCATTCTTTTTTACTAACTTTTTTTAGGAAATGTTCAAATTGCAAAGTATTTTACATTTAGGGAAACGTTTCTCTTATTTCTTCAAAGTTGCTGCAGTGTTATAGGAAGTGCTGCTGAATCTGTCCCCCCAACTCCCCCATCCCCCACCCCAAGGCCACTGTTCCCCCCCCGAGGTGACGCTCATTGTATGTGACTCCTCAATTTTGCTGCTTCCCTGCATTTACAGCACATTTCTGCCGCTGTATTACCACGCTATGAACTATCTGGACAACCGGTGTTTGCACCAGGTAATGGATTGTTTTTTTTTTCCTCCTCTGGATCCCACTGCTGATGTGCTGAGATACCATTTCTACCACAGAAAACCTCCCGTAAAAGATCAAACATTATTCTATTTGTTGATTTTCTCGCTGTAGGAATTCGCGCCCTCTAATACTGTCCTAACTGGCATTGTGTAGAAATTAGTCTCACTGTGGTGTTGATTCTATCACAACAATGACCCATTACAGGATTACTGAAAAACTAACCCAGATAATTGTTTATAGTGGCCTTAATTAATGCACTAATGACTGCATTTCATGCCTCCTAATGAAAATAAAGTATATTTTCAAGCATATAAAGTTTGCGGTCAATAGGGCGGGTAATTGTCATAATGTCTTCTTATTGATATTTATGTAAATAAGCAAGTTCCTTTAATCAAACCATTTGAATCAGGTGAAATTGTTAGGATTCATTACAACGCGCATGCGGAGAATCAATGCAGCATTAATTTTTAGCGCCATGGACAGCGCACTTAAAGCCGAGGACTTATTGGCCAATTTGCATCTAAAACGACTCTGTCAAACATGTTTTGGTAATGCGTTTATGAATGTTATTCAAGCATTAGTGCCGTGGATAAAGGTGGATTATTTTCCCTCATAACACACACTGCAGTTAAATAGACTGGACCGGCAGAGTGTTGCTAAGTAGCTGCCTAAAGCTACGGACTCTAACACTGACAAACAGGATAATGTCACCACATGGCACCCAAATAATAAGATTAAATTAATACTTTTTAGCATAGTAGTCCAGTTGAGTCTGTGCTAAGTTTTCAGGCTCAAACCAGTAGCATCAAAACACTTCAGGCGATGTGTTTTCCTCTCCTGAAGTGATTCTAAAAGGTTTGGGGGAAAACAGGTGGCGTTAATTAAGGGAAGAGTGAAAAATGCAGACATTCCCATCCATTCAGCGACTTTTATGTCAGACAGCAGAATTTAATGGCGACGTCAATGTCCAGAAAATGAATGCTTGCTTTACTATAATTTTCATCTCCCTGACAAATTGGTTTCTTTTGCCTAACATGCCTCCCATGGCTGCCACTTAACGCCTTCCTGGGAAGCAGAGTCTGTTTTTCATTTTTCACCAGCGCGGCTTCCATCAGCCGCCTTTCTTCTTCATAAAGCTCCTAATTCTGAATTACAGGAAATGTTCTTTACTGTCTCGTGGTATATTTACAGAGCAGGGCCCGATCAACTGATGATAGATGTGTAGAAAGATATGCAGTGGTGGAATGTAACATTTACTCAAGTACAATACTCAACGTACAATGTTAGTTTGACCTTATACTCTGTACTCCATACACAGTTCAGAGGGAAATTTTACTTATTTTTTACTCCACTACATTTATTACATCAGCAGTTTCCTTTAGGGTTAAAGATTTACATACAAAATCTATGGTAATTGATGCACTGAGATGAGAATTTGTTGAAATATGATATATTGTTATAGATTAAACTACCAACAATAAAACTGTAAAAATGAGCTCCACCTCAACCAAGCACAACAGTAAAATACTCCTCACCCATCATTGCATGAGTAATAACACTCCTACAGTATGATATATAATAATAATGTAATATTTCACACTAGCAGGGTCTATTTTACTTTGTACTTTAAGTACATTATGCTACTACTAGCTAGGTACTTTTACTTGAGTGACCATTTTACTTGCAATATAGTACTTTTACACTGCAGTTTTGCTACTTTTACTTAAATGAAAGATCTGAATACTTCATCCACCATGGGTGTGAGCACATAATATATTATTATATATTATATTATATGATGAAATCACGTATATATTTTCCTGCGGTGGAAAGTAACTCGGGTAAAAGTAAATCTATACAAATATACCTTACTTGGGCATATGCATTTTATGCTACTTTCTTCTTCTTCAGCACTACATTTCAGTGTGAAATATTGTGCTCAACTACATTTATTCAACAGCAGCGATTTACTAAATACTCTGTAGATTAAGATTTAACATACTAAACATATGATGAGCTCATAAAATGATCTATTGTTATAGATTAAAATACTTAACAAAAGTAATTAAAATAAGCATCACAGTAAAATGCTGCTTACATGTTAATGCATCAAAAATATGAATCCATTGATAAAATATTTAATAATATAACATACGACAGTAGTACATTTTGCGTTTTATTACACTCCTGTACTTGTAAGATTTTGGATGCAGGAGCTTTACTTTAAGGATCAGAATACTTATTACGGTATTATCTAAATGTAGCCTAGGTTCTATATTAGTATGTTATTTTTTGAATTTTTCCAGAGATAAAGATCACAAAATCCAACATACCAGCATTCACATGTACATTAATATATATAAAACTGCACCACATCTTTAAACGCACACGTACATACATGAATCTGTGTGCAAAGAGAAATGAGAAGTGCGGAGGGAGATGATTTCTCATTTTGTGTTTCGCTTCAGCTCTGCCCCCCTTCTACAGAGGATCCAATCAATCTGCCAGCTATTAAGTTTGTTAATTGATAATGCATACTAATTAGGCTGTGCGCAGTTACTTTGGAGACTCAGAGGAGGTAATTGTAGGCACAAGTCCAAATGGAGTTTAAAACAGTCTGTGCCAGGTAAAAATTCATTAGGCGGATAGATTGGAGAGGACGAGGACAGGGAGGAGGTGCGGAGCAGAACAGGTGGAGGGAGGGAGGTGCAGGGGAGGGAGGAGGATGGGGGTCAATGCTAATACCAGTCTATGGAGAAATTTCCCACTGTGATCCAATCATTGTTTCTTTACCGTGCAGCCCTCCTTATGGAAAGACTTTGATGCTGTTCTATAAACTTCTCCATTCAGCTGTGAGGTCAAAGCACAGACTTGAGGCTGAGTTTTCTTTTCTGCTTTTCAAACACTGCAAATATGTTTTTCTTTTAACTCACACATCAAGCAAATAGCTTTCAACAACCACCACCATCGCAACTCACTCCCTCCACCAACACCATGCCTCCTCCTCCACGTTGTTGCCCTGAGGCATTTGTGATTGACATGCATTTAACATAATGAGACCTATCTCCGGGATCTCTGCGTGACGCCTGTGAATCAAAGGCCTGGCCGCTAATTGAGATGGTTGTGGTGTGTTTACTGTCCCCTTTCGGTGTCAGCCTGACGACCCTTTGAACTGTCTGTCAGTCTCCTCGACAAATGAATGTGTCCCTCACTGTGAGAGGCATGCCTGGGGATCATGTCAAAAGCATGTTTTACAGCTCGCCTCAGTGTCTTTGTCACTGAGATGGAGTGACAGGGATATACTGTGTAGGAATAGAAATAGATTAGAAGCTTAGAAGTGTCTGCAAACCCCTTCAGGAGTTTAGAGATTGCAGATGGGAATTGTGTTGCAGTGGACAGGAGTGCACAGATTGTTGTATCCTAACTGCAGCGGTTTGCACAGTGTTCATAAGACGCTTTGTGTCAGACCGTTGTCTTTGTCTTTTCTATTTCACTGTTTTTGTAGCTGACAAAGTGAATTAGCTATTCTATTGCTGTAATATGAGAAAGCAGGACAATTTTTGCCATCTCAAACTCAATGTAGAGAGACTGTAATCTCTACAAATTGCTTTGATGTTCTGCTGTTGTCACATTATTTATCCAGCAATATCCTCCATTTGAAATATCGCCAGCCACCTTTTGTTGAATTAATAATCATTTATAGTGGGAGATTTCACTTGCAATGTGAGCCTTCACTCCCGTTTTTTTTCCCTCCCTGTGGTCACTTGTTAAATAATCTCTCTCTCTTTCTGTCTCAGTCTTATTCTCTGTCTCTCGGTTTTGTTTGTTTCCCGCTAGCCTCATGGGACACCCAGAGACAGACAGCCTTGCCAGATTCATTTTCTGATCAAAGCTGTTTGATTTGGTCAATTTTGCCACATTGGAGACGTTCTCTATTACTGAGATAAATAGCCTCGGGCTAACTGTCAACGAAAACTTGTAAGCTAATAAATTATTCCAATTTCTTCCAGCTGGATTTCTCTTGGGAGTCAGCCTCTAGGAAATACACTTTTTGATTAGTAAATTTCTGCCTGTGTGTGTGTCTGTTTGGGTGTGCGAGCGTGCGCATGTGTGTATGTCTGGACATTCGGATGTGTCGTTTTTGATTAGCGGGCAGGCTGCTGGAGTGGAAGGCGGCAGAGGGGGCTGTCAGTAGATGGAGGCCTCTAATGCATTATGCATTGACAAGGCTTTGGATCCTGCCACCTTCGCTGGCACGCCTGGGAGAGGAGGCTGAGTCGGGCTCACCTGAGGGGCCTCTGCTTTCCCCTCCTTGCTCCTCAGTCCTCGCTCGCACTCCAGGGAAAGGAAACTTTGATAGAAGCCAGCCCTCACCGTCTTCAACACCGCTCCCCCCGGACAACCCCCAGGTGTGTGCTCTCTCTCTCTCTCTCTCTCTCTCTCTCTCTCTCTCTCTCTCTCTCTCTCTCTCTCTCTCTCTCTCTCTCTCTCTCTCTCTCTCTTTCTGCATCTGACTGACACACACACACACGCACACACACACACACAAACATGCACGTTCAAGACAAATACACACAACTAGACTTTCTTTTTTGCTCTTGGCCTGGAAATGGGCCGATGGGCAGAGAAAGTGTGTCATCAGCAGAAACGGACAGAGTGAGAGGACATGACTGATAGGCTGGAGAGGAAAATTGATCGGCTCCACGTCTCCCAGCCAGGCAGTCTGTCCTCTTTCCATCGCTCCATCCCTGTTGAACCCCCCCTCCTCCTCCTTCTCCTCCTTCTCCTCCTGCTCCCCTGGCCTGTCTCTCCGCTCAACTAGCGCTGGTGACTCAATAAGGCTCAGCATGCTCCGCATCTCTAGCCCTGCTCGGCTGGGTTTAGGCCAGAGCAGATAAATAGGTGTGCGTGTGTGTGCGAGCACCAAAGCCACACACACCATTCATCAACCTACCAAAACTGTCCCTAGATGATTACCTTTTCCAAGCTCTCCAAAACCAAGGGGAGGGAGATAGAAGGAGGAGATGGTAAATGAAACTTTTGAGGGGTCAGTGGTTTTGTACTTTGGCTATTCATCTTCTCTCTCACCTTGCAGAGCTGCAGAACGGCAGGAGTGCTGCTGGGTAATTACCTCTCAGCGTGCCGCACTGCTTCATTATGTCCTGCAACTCCAATCCACTGAAACATTTGTAATTTAGTCTGGGAAGCTTCGCGCAGGCCATGCTGAGAGGAAGATGGCTGTGTGGATGTATGCTTGTGTGTGTGTGTGTGTGTGTGTGTGAGAGAGCAACTGTGTGTGTGTTGGTGTCTGCAAGCCTTGGAGGGTAATATGTGTATGCATATTATTGGTTGGGATCACTTCTATCTCTGCACAGTCCATTTAGGAAATGAATCGAAATTTAATTCATCAGTTGCAGAGATTGCCCATTATTTTCAATGAGCATTGTTTTTTAAATCGGGGATAGTGTACAGTACATGAAGCACACAGAAATGCACTTTCAGCCAAATACTGTGGTGATATGAATCGCTCTGCAGCAGTGTTCATTTTAGAACATGATTTGTGATGTGGTTTTTGTCATTTGATTAGTTTTAGTGAACATTTTTATGTCACCATCTTTGTTGTGTACAGTTACAGTGGTTACAGGTGTCGTTCTTGACGAGGTTGGTGGAAAAGTTGTCCATTAACTTGTTTATACCCACAGTGTCCATGTGACTCTGATCTGCAGTGATACAACAGGCTGATTATCATTTCCAAACAATGGCTGTTTGAACAGAGCTGCTTGCTCTCCCCGTCGTTCCTGCTCACCTAGGATTAGCGTTAGCATTAGCACAGCTACCTCTCTCCATTCAGAAGCTGATTCGCTTACTTGATACTGTTCACTGTCTGGGTTTAGCTTGAGAGGATTAATTATTATTATTATTAACTGAACATCTAGAGTAAGAATTAGATGGTTGACTCTTGACAGTAATCCTGAAACAAAGTCGACTGAAAGTAATGTTAACGTCACATGTACAGCACTTGATAACACTACTTTACATTACCCTTTTATGAATGTCGGCCATCTTAATTGTCTAATTCTCAGTAGATTGTGGAGGAATTTAGTCCACAAATGTGTTTTTTCTAAGAACCGGTACGTACAGAGAAGGAATGTTACTGAATGTAAGATGCTTCCTGTTAACAGTAGTTCAACACCAGGTCAAGCAGCTGAATCGACTTCTGAACAAGAGATATTTTGGGCATTGGAGGAAATAGTTTTACC
Organism: Micropterus dolomieu; assembly: GCF_021292245.1. NCBI lineage: Eukaryota > Metazoa > Chordata > Actinopteri > Centrarchiformes > Centrarchidae > Micropterus > Micropterus dolomieu. The sequence continues at coordinate 5,269,169 of NC_060162.1, read as the reverse complement.
AATCAGGAGCTACAGTGTGATTTAGCAGATGCATGCAGGTCATTAGTTAATTTGTCTGCCTCTATATTATTATTTAGTTTTTATTTGTTTACATTTCGTTATAGAGCTCATTTTTATTGGTTACTTTCGTTACTTCATTATAGCCTAATATTTGGCAGTAAAAGAAGTTCATCAACAGATATTCTTCATCGATGAAATGAACATTGCTCTTCAGCTGGTGTTAAGGGAAAGTGACCCGAACCTAACATCCTGTCTTCCCGCCATGTTTCACTTCAGCAATTTACTAAAGAGTCTGGAAATGGAATTGCACTGGAACGAGTGCACCTCCAAGGTCCATGTCTTTCCTGTCACAACCTTTATCTAATCCTTCTCCGTGTCATTCTGTTGGCCAATGACGTCACAGTAAACTGGAGCCAGCCCTTGTCATACAGGCACTAGTATACATACAGACTAGTGACAGCACACTCATACGTCCAAATCCCACGGGACTGCTGTCCAGGCCGAGGCCCAGTCTCTCAGATGTGGACTCAGATGAGAGGACGGATGGATGAACAGGCCTTTGTTTTGACAGAGCCTGTGGGACTGAGGTTACAGTGCCCGGCAAGCTGTGTTTTCAGATCTTCTGAAGGCTCCACTCTGAGAGAAAACACAAGGCTGTCACTGAAATGGCTTTGTCCATGACACATGTGTTTTATGTCTGTCTTAAAACACTTCAAAGCCTACTCTAACCTGCCATGTACATGGTCAGAAATATATAGTTTCATTTTTTAAAAAGGCTCAGTCATTTCCTAAAACAGATGGGCAACGTAGTTTTTTTAGAAAACGTTACTCAAAGAGGAGTAAAATGGACATTTATTTGGGACTATTTGCACAACACGCCTTCATACCTAAATGGTAAAATAGGTAGATTGCCAATTTTCCCAAAACGGCATATATGACCATTTTCCAAAACAACATGTGAGAGGGTTGGCGAGTATCAGTCCAACAACAGGCATATCGGACCTTAAGTACATTCAAGTCACATTAGTCATCTGCAAAAAGTTATTTCACTTAAATCTAGTCAACACGGGACTCGAACCTTGGTCTCCTGAGTGAAAGTCCTTAGTTTACTTTAAACAGCCATATACTCCTCCATCCTCCTTGTTGCTGTGTCTACTACGTCACTTTTTCTGCCACTAGAGGTTGAAAAAAACAGCTAGATTTTGGCTTTGGAGACCTCCCTCCAAAGCCACTCCGCCCAAAAACACTACAAATTTTCTGTCTGTGATTTTATTCTTCTTACACTAAACATACGCAAGTCCACTTTAGTATTAGTTAGTTATGTTTTATATTGTGTTATGACTAAAGAACACAACTTCCTACAGATAAAATGACACTACGAAGAACAAAAATTCCCACACATCTGTTTTTTAGAATCATTCACCAGAAGAACTCATCAGAACTGAAAGACTTAAATCATCATAAAACAAACAAATATAAAATTTAATTGACTTCATCTTCAAAAATCAGACAATAAACAAACGCTTTCCACTTCATGTGATCCTTCAAACCTGCCTGTTTCTCAGATCATGGTAGTCCACCGCCGTAAGTGTGCACACAGAGACTTTTGTTAAACTCTGCTTCGCATATGGCACATATCCCACTGTCGCTGTTTTTTATGAGATGATACGTTCATTAGGTTTTTACCAAACATTAAAAGACCATCTTTCCTAATACACAATATAACAATATGCGCTGAGCATCATGAATATTACACCTTGAAAAACAAGTTCAACAAATCTTTAACAGTAATATATTTAGCGTCAATGATTCCTTTTGTACAAATATGCACCTATTTCTGTTTCCCCTTCACTTTCTACCATTCTTATGCTGATACCTGTGACATCTTCTCCTTTTCTGATTCTTCCACAATCATCATAAGTCCTTGTCCTCTTGTCATTCCCTCGATTTAGCCCTGCCTGATTTCATTCTTGTGTTGTTTCCGCCCCCCCCTCAGTGTCATCAGAGAGCTCCCTCTAACTAAGCAGCTCCCAGACAAGTCCCTATTAGAGACTGTTGGCCTCTAATCCGCTAATCAGAAAACGCATTTTTTCCTCAGTCCATGAACTCCCAGCAGCCTAGGATTCACATTATGCTTGTTCACTTGCATGTTCTCACACACACACACACACACACACACACACACACACACACACACACACACACACAGTCTTCCTGTAAGAGGTGGGGCTTTACAGTAGGAAGAAGGACCCCCCTCTTCCCCTCCTCCACCTCACCCCCCCTCAGTGGAGAGAAGAGAGTGTAGGGACGGCAGGAGCAGCCAGCTGGGTTGTAGGAGTAATAAAGAAGGAGAATCAATAGGGCATGCAATGGAGCCAAGGTGCTGCCATTCATCACGCCGCCTCCCTGACTCCCATCATTCATCATGCTCAATGAGGCAGCAAATAGGAAAATGACTATTTGTATCAAACACATCTGCACTCATCCACCAAGGTATTTTATTCCCATTAACTCTCAGAGTAAAATACGCACAGGGTTGTTGTTTTTTACCCCCCCCCCCCCCCCCCCCCCCCCCCCCCCC
>NC_060162.1:5258392-5266568 GCF_021292245.1 Micropterus dolomieu | reverse complement strand
AAAATACGCCCAGGGTTTTTTTTTTTTCCCCCCCCCCCCCCCCCTCTTTCCAGTGATTGTGTGTGTTTGAGTGTGTGTTGTCTTTGTGTTGCACGTGTCTCTATGTTTGTAAAGAATAGCGGTGAAAGATTTCTCGGGCAAAGAACATATTTATGGAGTTTTTTCCCCAGCTTTTTTTTTTCAGCAGACAAATATTTTTATGATTCAACCACACCCACCTCCCCTCCCAGGTCTCAGCACCCACCTCCCCGTCATCCTTTATGTGCTGTCATTGGCGGGTTGTCATGGATGTCTTCATTCTTCAACACCGACCACAAACATACACACACACACTTGCAGGCCTATTCTATTTGCCTTTTGGGTTTACACTCCTATAATAAATCTCTGCGGTTGACTCTAAGTGTGGGTTGTATTATTCCAGAGCGGCTTATTCACGCCTTTGCTCTATAAATTACCCGTGCCAGGTAAGATGGAGGTGCAGCGCTGCAGCTAAAGGCTGGATGGGATGCAAATGTCGAGGACTATCATCATTATAGTGTAATACCCCATGAAATGGCGGGATCATTACAGTCTATGGCAGGATCATTATTGTCTATGAGCTTTATGAGGTTCTGGGGAATGGTAGAGAAGAGCGACTCTACAGGAAAATAGGCGTGCACGTGCGTGCGCTCGCACGCACTCGTGCCTCCTCTTCAAGGCTCTGTGATCCAGCCCCTCAACCTTTACATTAAACTAGTGCTGTTTGTTTTGAGGCTGCTCCCCTGGTGGCAACCCCATCGCATCATTATGGGCCTACAATTTTAATTGGATCTGTCGAAGTCTAATTAATCTGGATGATCCTCAAAACACAAAACATAAACAACCAGATTCTCATTACAATGAAAATAATACAATCTGAGTTTTGAGGGGCTCTTTTTTTTTCTCCACATCAACAGAAAGGCCAAACATAGTGTCTATGTATGGATTTGTTGATAACATTTTACTTTAACCCTGCTTATTTAGCATTCATAAGCAGTTTAGAAACATTTTATTAATGGTTTATAACACACTATTATATGGTTGTGCGCAGATATAAATTTATTAATGTATTTGTCAACAAAAACTCTTCCCGTGGGCACCCATAAATGAAGGCTGGTGGATAGACTGATAATAAATTACCATATGAGAGTAAAACACAGTTGCAATAATATACAGTCTGTCTTCAAATGAGAAGTTATCATTGTTGACAATTACTGAACATTGACAAACACTTAAAATGTTGCAATATCTGCTTACAATTATCTAGATCACCTGACTTCGCTCAGAAGAACAAGTTGCACAGATGATACAGAAGCAACTTTTATTTCATTTAGTGATGATTGAACCCTTGAGTGCTTTTATTATGTGTACCTGCTGTCTATTGTCTATTATTTGTGTTGTTTTCCAAAATGTGAGCACTGTTGTCCACTGCAAAACAAATCTACCCACAGGTCCAAACAGAGTAACCTGAGCCTGATTTCACTCGTTTCAAACCCACACATGAAACCTTTACAAGGAAGTGCTTTTTCTGTAGACTAACAAAACAATTTATATTTATAATTATATCTCCACACTATGGCTGCTGACCAAACAGCAGATTTAAATCTGATTATGGAGAAGGTAACTCACAACCTATAAACTAATTATACCATGATAATGAAAACTGTGAAAGTAATTTGACACAGGCATTTTTGAGGAGGTAATACATTCACCCTGTAAGCAGGTATGGATCACGGAGCACAGGCACAGGGGCCCAAGCAGTCACAGGGCCCCTAAATCAGATTGTCAGTATAAAGTTACTAACAATTCTTGTTGGGAAATCAAAGTCTGTCAATCAAAAGTGCATCTTTTCCATCCAGATATTTATTATTGTTTCTGTTCTTCCTACGTAGGCTATGACATCCCTGTGTTATAATAGCGATAGAGCGTCGCATTTTAAGCACATCTTCAGTCATTTTTGTCAGCGTTTTCCACATGCACATGAGCTTAAACAGTGAAGCCTGCTGGTAAAGGAATAAAACCTTATTGAGAAAAGAACCAGACATGATTCATGTGTTAATAAGAACTATGTTTTAAACAACGTGCCTCATGAAAACTGACATATCTTCTAAATTTTTTTTTTTGTTCATAGAGATAACCAAAACTGACAAGCCACCGATGCTGCAAACAACAATCTATGGAGAAATTCTCAACAACTACAAATGATTACAAATAATTTGAGGAGGAAAACACTGGATGCAATGACCTAATGTGAATGAAAGGCATCTTCTCCCTTTAAAACCTTTGTCAGAGCTTAAAAGCCAGAGCTGGCATAAAAGGATACCTAGAAACAAGATGTTTTTTTGTGTAGGTGTTTTCATTAAAGCACCAGACTGCAATAGGGGCTGCTAATAACATCTCACCTACTGAGAATGTCGCTAAACAGCTGTAGTACTAATAACTAAGGTTTTTTATATTATGTATTAGATTTGTTTTCATCACAATGCTTCCCAGGTCTCGTTATGATTAATAGGCTATAGGACTCAGTAACGCAGTGACAATAACTATTAAGATTAGAGCAGAAATCCATATTTTACCTCTTGAAAACAAGTATTTACAGAATACGTGTGCTTTGAGTTTGGTGAGCTACACAATGTAGATATTCAAAATTATTAACTGACAATAAAAAGTTAACACGAAAAAATAATTTTGCCATTGGTAATGAAACTGATTAGCGTTCAGAGCGAATAGCACGTCAGTCCGTCTATCTCATAAGACTTTCTGACTTCCTGTCTGTGGCACTGGGCTCCAAGCATATTGCTTCCTAGCGAAAATGTAAATCTTTAAAAAACTAGTAATTTTTTAAAACAGCTGCTCACTATATTTTTTATCAAATGTTATTCAAACAGGAGGAAATAGTACATTTGTTGGGGACTATTTTCAGCAGCGGATGAATCCACATGTGGCGCTCTAATGAGTATTTGGGGCAGCAGGAAGGTGTGTGTGGGACTGATTCAGAAGATAACTAGTGTGTTTGTTCATGGTGATGAAGGAATATGTCAGCCTTTGCAGCAGTGAGACTCACTGATCGGTTTGTAATAGTTTTTGGCCAAAGAGTGGAGCTCTATGGCACAAACACAGACAATAGTTAAATACGATCAATTCAGTGTTATTTTCATAGGATTTGTTTAAAATTAGAAGACTAAGAAGGAGAAAATACGATTCCAAATCAAATAACAGCTCTAATTGTTCAAGAAAAGTACACTTCACTGAAAGCAACAAATATCTGTATACCAATTGAAAAGACATCCAGAGTTACCTGATCTTTACCAGCATGTGTTATTAAAGATGTGGAATTAAATTATGTCTTATATTTAGTCAAGGAAAAGCTAAAGTGTTGTTCTAGTTGTGGAAATGAAAGTTATTATTGTTGCTTATGACACACAGCTAAAAAAAAAAAGAAACTAAAAACAAATCAAAAAGGAATTAACCGGCATTTCTAACTAACCTCTCAGTCTTGGACCTTAAATGGCATCTTGAGCATCTAACAGCGCCTTTTGTTCCTGTAAAAACTTAAATTCTCCCTAGTGCCAAACTAGAAAAACAAACTTCTATAAAAACCTTTGTACCTTTCCCTTTCTTACCCCTTTCTCTTCTAAGTCTCCTTCATTTGGCACACCGCCTGTGCCCCACTTTCCACCTCCTCCTCAGGGAGCAGCCAGCAGAGTCACAGACTCCAGGAACAGGCCTTTCAAATTCATAAAATTCATAGGATTTTTCACAAATGAATGAACACAATTTTCTACCAATTTCCTCATTATGCAAATATGCAAAATATCGCATTTAAGCCAATTAGGGTTCCACACAGTTCCAAATTTAACCGTTTAAGTCATAATTGCAGAAACTATCAAATAATTACCGCCGCTAATTGTGAATATTTGTGACAGATACAACAAATTCTCACACAAATTACATTTTATTCAAGGATCCACTGAACGCCACTGCAACTTTTTTTTTTTTTTGGAGCAAAGTCTAAATTAACTTACATAATAAAGCGAATTGAGTGCTTGTTATCAAATTTGAACAATTCATAAGGCTGTAATGTGGAATGATGAAGTAAATTGGTCCGAGATCCACACAATATTTTACTGATCTCCTTTACTGGCCTTTCTTTCTGTGGGGAAAATGTCTCCCGCTATTACTGAAGGTGTCACAAAGTCTTTCAGAGAGTGATAGAAGCTGATAGAAGGTGATGGGTTCTCATCTCCAAGATTCACTCCTCCTCCTTCACTGAAGCTGGTTGCAGAAATACCCTTTTTTTTTTTGATAAAATGAGCCATTTAATAACAGTATAATAAAGAAATGTGTGACAAAGCCTTTCTTTCTGTTTTCCCCCCTGCCTTATAAATAACTGCAGGGCACAGTGGCTGTTGCATTCAGGGAAGGTCATCTTTGGACACAGACATCTATTCTACCCCTAATCCTAGACACAGGCATTTATAACTGTCTTGCCGGTGACCCGTTAGCGGATTATGGATGTCCCCCTCGGGCAGTGATTTGTTTAATCCGTGGAAATGGTCCTGGTGCTATGTAAACAAGCCAAGTGCAGAATGAAGGTGGCTACCCAAGCGTAGCGGGGAGGCCCTATTTGTCAGGGACCCTTCATAAAACATGGGGATGGTGTTGGAGAAGTGATGTCTTCATTTTACACAGAGGGCAAAAAAGGCTAAAATACTTTTCCTGTGAATTTAACCATGAGGACTTTTTAGCTCAGAAAAATTAAGTTGCACTCTGTCAGTCGATGGCATGAAAGTATTATCAAGTTAATTGCCTGGTTAGAATATTTTAGATCACATCCAGCAAAATGAAGTTGTAAACAATCACAGAGCAAATTGGATGATTTTCTGTTTGTGTTTCCAAATAGTGACTAAAGTTAGTTTATTTATCTTAACTTGAGTCTTTTAGCCTTTTTTTGGATTATTTTCTATTAAAATCTGCTGTTTTCTTTCCTTTTTCCTGCAATATGAGAAGATGGATCCCATTAACAATCCTGTATCCTAGATATTGTGCTGATATACAGCTAATTTGCAGCAACAAATACGTTTTGAGGTAACTCTAATCCGACTGGTTTTCTGTTAACATAATAAGAAAATGTTGTTTATGAACGTATCTGGTAAATTGCAAAAATGTTAAATTGTATTAATAAAATGTTCATGGCAACGTATTTAATTTGCTTTCCACAAAAATATCCCTATATCTTGCAATCCAGTATCTGCTTGGAGTTGGTTATGGTTACAGAAATGTCACGGTCTAATTTTATACAGAAAAAAGTCCACAGTGACTCAAGACACTTGAGACACAAACATGGTCGGTGCTGTCAAAGTCCTCTGCTTTGTATAATCCCCGTCCACCTCCGTGCGACAGCAGTACAGAAATGTAGCGCGTCATTCACTCAAAGAAATGTTGCCTCTGAATATAATCCAGGCAGCAATTACGTTTGTCAATTTAGAAATATAAACAGAATTTCTAGGAAACAGGGTTGCCGTTAAATATGAAGCTACAGCCAGCGGACAATTAGCTTAGCTTAGCCTAAGTACTGGAAGCAGGGGGAAACAGCTAGCCTGTCTGAATGTACCAGCACTAAAGCTCACTAATTATAACATTGTGTTTTAAAAATCGAAGAGTACTTACTGACAGAACCGGGCTAGCTGTTTCCCCGTTTCCAGTCTTTATGCTAAACTACACTAACCCTCTCCCATCTGTAGCTTCATATTTAGCATACAGACATGAGAATGGCATCGATCTTCTCATCTAATTCTCAGCAAGAAAGCAAATAAGCGCATTTCCTAAAAATACCAAACCATTCTTTTAAATCCACTTTAATCCACTTGAATTTAATTTTAGACATTTTGATCAAATTTACATGCGAGACACATTAAATTACACGCAAACTACTGAACACTGTCTGATTGATTTCTGTGTTACAGTAAAAAAAAGTCATTGTGTCTCCTCTTTTTTTACCCCCCAACACATGGCTGCAACCATCATGGAGGATGGTTTTGGGAGTGAATAGAGATGAAGGAGGGGATATTAAGTCACTCTATATAACATCCAGGACACAATGCCGCAGTGATTGATGGGGGACAAAGTGGGAACAGCAGGACGGGGTGGAGGAGGTAGGGGGGGGTGGGGATCCTTGGAGACAGCAGGGGGAGTAAATATTGGAAAGGAGAGAAAAAGGAGAGAGGAGAGGAGGTGAACAGAGGAAAAACACATTTCGGGAGGGACCAGGCGGAGTTTGGAGTCTATTTGTATGAGTAATCAGCCAGCTATCTACTGCCTTACACACACACCCCTCTCTCTCTCTGTCAGCCGTGTTTACTCACTGATTTTCTCAACAAGACAGCCATTGACACTGGATGGATGGGGCTAATCCGACACAGAGAGGAACAGCTCTGCCGGGGTTACAGGTCTGAGATAGACTGCCCTCGACACACTCCCCTCACCTAATCTTCCGGCAAATATTTATCACTATCAATTTGGCCTGACTCCATGACATTAAAATACCACGTATAGATAACCTCTCGCTGGAGAATCGATCGTGGGTTCCAGCCGGCCCCGTCCGGCTCTGGCTCCCGGTGTAGCAGACCAGAGGATCAGATGGAGAAGGTCACTTTAGTAGCACATCACACCTGATACCAAACAGGTCATCCGTGCTGCTGCTGCGGTGCCCGGGGAGGCCTTATGCATTTTAATAGGAGTTTTGTTAGAGAGGGTGTTGGATCCCTGAAAAGGGGTCCGGGAGCCAACAGGGTCCCGGAGAAGAGGGGGGCCTCTGGGCAACAAAATGAGGAACTGATTCATTTAGCTGAAACTAGAGAAAGACTTTAATAGTCACAGTACTTATTGTTGTCACACTGTTCACAGGTATAAGCCAAAGAGTCAGGATTAAATTGATAATTTAATAAAGTATAAAGCCACAAGGAACCCAAAATACAAGAAAAATGACACAGATGCATATAAAAATGTGATAATCATTCAAAATATTAGAATAGGTAGAAATGAAACTACAATGAAGTCTATTTACTCATCTCAGCTCCTGTTGGGGACTTTTCACCTTCATTCATGTATGCCTGTAAATCAGTGAAACTTAAAATTTACTTTAAACTTTAAAATGTCTTTCAAAATGATTTTATGGACTAAACCCCCACATCAGCACTTTAAACTGGCTTTCTCTGCTTTACATGATATATAAATACATTTATGTTAATTGAAATACAACATGCTCAGTGTAGATGGACTCCAGAGGGCCACAGCATCCAAATGACAAAAATAGATTTTTGACTAATGATTTGATTCTTTTTTTTTTATCTTGCGGTCCAATAACCTGAAAGTCAACCAAACTTCTCGTCATTGAGTTTTTAAGGCTACACAGTTTCATCAGATGAAAAACCTATTTCAGATGTCTTGTGCATCATTTTAGACACATCCCCCCCCCCAAAATCCCAAAACATATTTGGTGTCTTTGGAAGCTTTGGGATCTCCACTAGGATTTCAAATTGTGGGCTGGAAAAATGTTTGGCTGCACAACTTGAGTTTGTAATAACCAAGGTGTTTGTTAATGTGTTACAGTGGAGGTATAGACTTTATATCTACTCTAACAATTCATTTGCACTCCACGTACAGTAGGTACCAGGCAAGGCAGTACCACCGTGATGCCCATATACATCGGTTTGACCCGTTTTCATTTGTTTTTACTTATTGTTTTTACTGTTGGGTGTAACGGTTTGTCCTATTTTATTCTGTTTTACTGATAGTTGAGTTCGGAGTGATTTTGCCATACTGCAAGTAAGATAATAAAAAAATAATTGTACAGATTTTCAAATTATTATTATTTTGATCATTTGATATATTAGTAATTGTTTTGTTTTTTACATTTGATACTGATTTCTTTTTCTTTTTATAATTTTTTAATCAATTAATTCTTTAAAAAAAATTTTTTTTTGTATATTAATATATACACACACACGCTTACTGTTTTGTTTATTTATTTTATTTTTAATATATTTTTATTTTTTAACCAACACACACACACAAAGACACACTCGCTTACTGTTTTATTTATTTATTTTATTTTTAATATATCTTTATTTTTTAACAAACACACACACACACACAC
>NC_060162.1:5225741-5258292 GCF_021292245.1 Micropterus dolomieu | reverse complement strand
GGGGATCCTTGGAGACAGCAGGGGGAGTAAATATTGGAAAGGAGAGAAAAAGGAGAGAGGAGAGGAGGTGAACAGAGGAAAAACACATTTCGGGAGGGACCAGGCGGAGTTTGGAGTCTATTTGTATGAGTAATCAGCCAGCTATCTACTGCCTTACACACACACCCCTCTCTCTCTCTGTCAGCCGTGTTTACTCACTGATTTTCTCAACAAGACAGCCATTGACACTGGATGGATGGGGCTAATCCGACACAGAGAGGAACAGCTCTGCCGGGGTTACAGGTCTGAGATAGACTGCCCTCGACACACTCCCCTCACCTAATCTTCCGGCAAATATTTATCACTATCAATTTGGCCTGACTCCATGACATTAAAATACCACGTATAGATAACCTCTCGCTGGAGAATCGATCGTGGGTTCCAGCCGGCCCCGTCCGGCTCTGGCTCCCGGTGTAGCAGACCAGAGGATCAGATGGAGAAGGTCACTTTAGTAGCACATCACACCTGATACCAAACAGGTCATCCGTGCTGCTGCTGCGGTGCCCGGGGAGGCCTTATGCATTTTAATAGGAGTTTTGTTAGAGAGGGTGTTGGATCCCTGAAAAGGGGTCCGGGAGCCAACAGGGTCCCGGAGAAGAGGGGGGCCTCTGGGCAACAAAATGAGGAACTGATTCATTTAGCTGAAACTAGAGAAAGACTTTAATAGTCACAGTACTTATTGTTGTCACACTGTTCACAGGTATAAGCCAAAGAGTCAGGATTAAATTGATAATTTAATAAAGTATAAAGCCACAAGGAACCCAAAATACAAGAAAAATGACACAGATGCATATAAAAATGTGATAATCATTCAAAATATTAGAATAGGTAGAAATGAAACTACAATGAAGTCTATTTACTCATCTCAGCTCCTGTTGGGGACTTTTCACCTTCATTCATGTATGCCTGTAAATCAGTGAAACTTAAAATTTACTTTAAACTTTAAAATGTCTTTCAAAATGATTTTATGGACTAAACCCCCACATCAGCACTTTAAACTGGCTTTCTCTGCTTTACATGATATATAAATACATTTATGTTAATTGAAATACAACATGCTCAGTGTAGATGGACTCCAGAGGGCCACAGCATCCAAATGACAAAAATAGATTTTTGACTAATGATTTGATTCTTTTTTTTTTATCTTGCGGTCCAATAACCTGAAAGTCAACCAAACTTCTCGTCATTGAGTTTTTAAGGCTACACAGTTTCATCAGATGAAAAACCTATTTCAGATGTCTTGTGCATCATTTTAGACACATCCCCCCCCCCAAAATCCCAAAACATATTTGGTGTCTTTGGAAGCTTTGGGATCTCCACTAGGATTTCAAATTGTGGGCTGGAAAAATGTTTGGCTGCACAACTTGAGTTTGTAATAACCAAGGTGTTTGTTAATGTGTTACAGTGGAGGTATAGACTTTATATCTACTCTAACAATTCATTTGCACTCCACGTACAGTAGGTACCAGGCAAGGCAGTACCACCGTGATGCCCATATACATCGGTTTGACCCGTTTTCATTTGTTTTTACTTATTGTTTTTACTGTTGGGTGTAACGGTTTGTCCTATTTTATTCTGTTTTACTGATAGTTGAGTTCGGAGTGATTTTGCCATACTGCAAGTAAGATAATAAAAAAATAATTGTACAGATTTTCAAATTATTATTATTTTGATCATTTGATATATTAGTAATTGTTTTGTTTTTTACATTTGATACTGATTTCTTTTTCTTTTTATAATTTTTTAATCAATTAATTCTTTAAAAAAAATTTTTTTTTGTATATTAATATATACACACACACGCTTACTGTTTTGTTTATTTATTTTATTTTTAATATATTTTTATTTTTTAACCAACACACACACACAAAGACACACTCGCTTACTGTTTTATTTATTTATTTTATTTTTAATATATCTTTATTTTTTAACAAACACACACACACACACACGCTTACTGTTTTATTTATTTATTTTATTTTTAATATATTTTTATTTTTTAACACACACACACACAAACACACACACGCTTACTGTTTTAGTTATTTTATTTTTAATATATTTTTATTTTTTAACACACTCACACTTACTGTTTGTTTATTTATTTTATTTTTAATATATTTTTATTTTTAACAAACACATACACACACACACACACAAACACACACACACGCTTACTGTTTTATTTATTTATTTTATTTTTAATATATTTTTATTTTTTAACACACACACACACACACACACACAAACACACAAACACACACACACTTACTGTTTGTTTATTTATTTTATTTTTAATATATATATTTTTTAAACACACACACACACGCACGCTTACTGTTTTATTTATTTATTTTATTTTAAAAAAATCTTTCTTTTTTTTTCTTTTTTTTTAACACAAACACACATACGCTTTAATTACTTGTTTAAATGTATGGGGCTGATTTTTCTTATGTTGTGTATATATGATGATTTGGCAATGTACATTCATGCCAATAAAGCTAATTTGAATTGAATTGAATTGAATTAATAAAGAATGAACTGAAAATGGAAAAACAATTTCAGCAGTGGCAAACCTTTACAGAGACAATATCCTCCTTACTAGTATAATCCAGAGATGAAATGGCGAACATGTTTTATTAGAGCTACTTTCTAATGAAGAAAACTGCTGACAGAGGTTTGTGGATGACCCAGAGTAACAGGGACACTGTTTTCAAGACATATTAAGAGAGATGGATATCACAATACAATAAGTATCTGCATACTATGAGAGGTAAGTGAGAAAATCTGTTTTGAGTGAACTGACCCTTTAAGATCTGTGACAAGTGTGAGTTTCAGGAAATAAAACCAGATAAACAGCCAATAATAAAACACTTCTCATATGCCATCATCCCAGTCAGAGATGCGATTTACCCAACTTTATTATAATTCAGAGGAAATCACATCAAGCCTGTGAGAAAGAGGAAAGACAGAAGGCTGGGGGGTGTTGTTGGTATCTGTGTGCGTGTGTGCGCGCTCTCCAGGCAAATCTGCACTATAGGAGTACCAGCTGATTTTCTCGCCTCCTCCCTCCTCTTCCTCTCGCCTCGCTAATTGACCGACGGCGTTCATACACACATTTCTCACTAATTTCTCATTTGCTATTCCAGCAGTGGCCGAGGCACGTCTCAAGGAAAATCTCGCCCTCACTACTGCTGAGTCCATCAACGATTTCCCCCCTCCCCTGTTATAAATTACCTGTTTTGTTTGATAATCAAATCTCTGTGATTCAGCCTTGTTCCCCTCTTTCTCTCTCTATCTCTCTCTCTCACACACACAAACACACACTAATACGCGCACGCGCGCGCGCGCAGAAGCTTTAGCTATTTCTAATGGAGAAAAATGACAAAGTGAATTGATATCTGATTTTTTTTTTTTTAGTAATATAACTTCCTTGCAAACACACACAAGCGTACGCATTCTCACACATACAAAGACTGAGACATATAAAGAGTGAACACTGACACACACACGCACGCACGCAGGCGAGGCAACGCATTAGAAAACTCCAAAGTCATCCAGTTTGCTCTAATCATTACAATTAGTCGTGAATTATCATCGGACTCTGACAGACGTTCCTTGTAACTCTCTTTTATTTCCACCCCGCGCTAATCAGCGGCTCTCATTACAAACGCTGATTAAACTGCAAATTACCCAGCAGCGGCCCCGTCCGCGCCTACCAGTGCCTCGCTCAATATCAATTAAGTCTAGCAGCCCGTCTGTAGTCTCACGGCGCTTCCAAATGCTTGATAGTGCCACTTATTAGTTTGGAAAACTCGGAAAATACCAATAATCAACGGCCATGAAGCTGCAGGGGAAAGAGCCCTGGGCTTTCCCACCTCTCAGATGCAATCACACAAGCTTTGTCCGATAAAGGATTTCTCTGCTGCTGCTCCCCCCAGCATGCAGGCCTGGACAGAAACCTGTGCCATATTTTATTCTTGTCTAGTTTGGGAGACAAAAATATGTATTTTACTAGCTCATATGTTTCGCGTTGGAGTGATATGTAAAATAATGTCTTGCATTAATGCATGGCACATCTTAAAGCTAACATAATTAGATCGTTCCGGTTGCAGAGAGAATGAACTGGTTTCTACCCTCTTATGTTAACCTATTTAGTCTTGGTTTAATATAAATTAATAGGAGCTCATTATAATTATTTTGCATTTATGGGAAATCCTGGTCCTGCATGTTTCTGTAACATGCTTTTGAGCAGGAAATTTAACCCCTTAGCCTACTGTGCTAGTGGATCTCCACAGTGTTGAGCAAGAGAATAGTATTAGTAGCTATTTAAGACGAGGAAGTATTCATTTTCTTTCAAATAGGCAATATGTAAAGTTAAAATAACAATTGTAAGTACTGCACTGACAATGTTATAAGTAAAAGTATTATCAGCAAAATGTATTTAAAGATTCGAAGTATACTCATGAAGAGAAATGGCCCCTCTCTGTGTTACATTATCATACAGCATATTATATTACTGGATTATTTTTACTGATGCATTTGTTCTGTGTCAAGCAGCATTTTGATGTTTTAGTTGGTGGAGCACAACTTCTTTATAAAGTGTTGGGTATTTAATCTAATGCTTCATATTTTATGAGATCATCATTGGTTTTGTGCACAGAATGGTAATCTGTAAAGTAACTACAAAATAAAGCAGATAAAAATAAATGACAAATATGACAATATTTGGACTTTCAAATGTAATGGAGTAGAAGTAGCATGAAATAGAAGTATGTAAAGTGCAATTACCTCAAAATTGCACCCAAGTATATTCTATCATTTCCTTCAGTTGTAACTGTATATGCATAAAGTTGTTATAATGTCTGTTTATCTTGATAACTAACTTACTTTTTCATGTACTTGTCTTTGCCAGTGATTCAGAAGTTGTTGAGAATACTACGCTAAAGGTGGGTTTATTTTTTTACTTAATTTATTGCAGAACTAAATTTGGATTTACATTCTCCAGTATTACACAAGCAGATGCACATTTAATGAGTCTCTTTCTATTTGCCAGGGTATAATAATGTCATGTCTAAATGAAAAGCAGCCATCCTGGTAGTGGAATAATGAATATTCACTTGAAATCATTTGTTTATGTTGTTGTAATATTAGCTGGTATTGCTGAGAATTATAACAGCATGCACAGTATATTTTCATACCTAATTTGTTAAAAGCTAAATAAGCCACATTGATACTGTGTTAAAGTGGAATTGTAGGCTATCACAGCACCACCACTAAAACATTGATGACTGCTTCTGCTTCTTCTGCCACTGCTATGGATATATTTACCCAATTATTTTTTTTGTATACCATTTCATGCATTCTTTATAATTTTTGCACCACTCAAATAAAGCAGAGCCTTCAGCTACCAAAAAAATAAATATAAACAGAGCTTTCAGCTACCAAGCTCCTATCCTGTAGAATCGGGTCCCAGTTTGGGTTCAGGAGGCATACACCAACTCCACAGGCTTAAAACTCAGGTGAGTCCTGAATCATCTCTTAGTTATGCTGCTATAGGCTCAGACTGTCTAGGCAGTCTTGACTCATGCATGATGCAGTGAGCTCCTCTCTCCTCCTCTTCCTCTCCATCTGTATGCATCATTATCCCATTAATGCATGTTACTGACTTGACTCCTTCCATCTCCCTTAGTTTTGTGCATCCTCATCCCTCTCTCCTTCTGTCACTTTCTGCAGGTGTTTCTGGCTCCAGAGCTGTAGATTCTGGATCTGTGGTTGCAGGCTGCCTTTTGCCCCCATGTTGCTAACAATAATTAGTATTAGTCATAATTAGTTATTAATATTATTGCTAATCCTTATTATTAATATTTTTATTGATATAATTAATGTTACCACTAGATTGATGAGGACGAGTTTAACAACATTTTTAAAAGAGAATTTTGAAGTGAATTTATTTGCATGAGAAAATGTCTACATTTATGTAATTCTGCAGAGGCTGTATTCCTTTCTTCCATCCTTGACCTGACAACTGCTCTGCTCATTAGTTGTAAGTTTTGTTGTTATTATAAGTGTGATGAGCAATTAAGACATTTAGGTTGTGTTGCTTTATATAATTATTCTACTGTTATGGAAAAGCTGTGTTGAAGCTGTGATACCATAATGTGCAGAAATGTAGTTGAGTAACATAAACTTTTAATGGTATTGACAGACTGAAGACTGGATTGTAATAAAATATATGTTTTTCTGACACAAGCAGCCTTGAAGAAAACTATGAAATTGATTCTTTTTCATAGATCACACAAATCAATATCAGATGCACAGAGATTCAAATGATATTGAATGTGCTGTCTTTGTAATACAGCTTTATCTGCCATGTCAATTGTTTAGCTTAAGTGATATACTGTTTAAATAAAGAAATTGGTTTATTCTGAGGCTTATAAAACCTTAACTTACACAGAGCATCAAATATTTGCCTGTATATAGATTTTAATGCCTATTGACACTAAATGTTTAAAGCCAAGTTAAACACACTAGCCTTACACATGAATATATATATGTTATAGTGAACAAGATGTATGCAAAACTAGTATATGTGTAACCCCAAAAGGTAAGGATTTTTGGGTCTGCTGTAAGACTTGTACTTGCTGTACTTGGATCTCATTACTGACTTTGGATCAGATTGCTGTAGAAGAGACAAGATTCAGAGCAGGACTGTATCAGTGGATACCTGAGTATGTTTATGTGTTTTATATCCAATGCTGTCTCATGGTTTGATCCGAGGTGGGCAGTCAACAAAGACAGGATGCCAAAGTAGTGAAGTAGTAGGAGTATTTTACATTTGTCAGATAATGACCCACATGCACAAAGGCAGGAGACTGCACATGATTTAGATAGATAGATAGATTGATAGCAGCATTAGAGCAGCCATGTCACACATTAACATCCTCACACAACATTAAGACAAAGATGTAAATAAAAAAGCGAATGATAAAACATAAATAACTACAAACTTAACTAGAAGCTGGACTAGCTAAGAATTAGGATTATACTCTAACTCTAAATATATTAAACAGTATAGCCTGATAATATTATGTACATGGCTAATGCAATTGTAGTATATACTGTTTATTGTCTTGTATTGAAATAGCAAGGTACCTCATTGGAACTGCATAGATGTATAGTGATTATATCTCTACAGCATACACAGGTCAAAATATTAAAAGTAAAGTACTTGTTGTTTGTTTCTCTTTAAGCCTCGAACATTACTTAAATGAAAATATCTGAGCAGTTTAGAGGAGAAATGTCTCTTTGGTGGAACACCTAACACCTTATAGACATCAGAAACATAACAAGGAGCCAAAGCGTTTTCTGTTAGGGGTCACAAACCGAAAAGTTGAGAGCCACTGGTTTGATCTTTAACATGTGTTGTCTATCACCTGCTTTTTAATGTGAAATCTGCAACTGAAAAGTAAATACTAACTCCAGCTGTCAGATAAATGTAGTGTAGGAAAAAGTACAATATTCTCCTTTGCAATGTAGCAGAGTAGAAGTACTTCAAAACTGATCTTATAAAAAATTATATATATATATGACACATTGTGATTGATATGCCACAGTGCACTATTTTTACCTCTTCTGAACCAAATAAATTGCTTAATTAAGTATATATATAGTACATATATAAAAGATGCAGCTCTTCGTTTTTCTTGTTACTTAATTGCATATTCAAAAATAGTATCACAAACTAGACTTTCCAGTTTATAAAATTCAGAAGTCAATGAAACATTGGAAATATGTTAAAGGTTAATGCATAGGACAATACAAAAATATACAATACATTTGTTTTATTATTATATTCTTTAATTTTGTATTGACTACTGTCAATGGTGATCCACACTGTATATTAATAACAATATTTACATATCCCTTTTTTCAGATATGCCTAGAGAAAATATGGCAACAGAGCAACATGCCAGATTATCTTAAACCTTGATAAAATTCTGCTCTTCTGAGGGAATCCCCAACTGCTGCCCAAAGCAGCTAAAAGATGAAGCTCATATTAGTCTTGGATATTTTTCATGGTCTGCTGGCTGTCCATTTAAGAAATTTATTAGCCTGTGGAAAAAAGGAAAACTTGGATTTGTTTTTTGTAACAGAGAAACACAGTCTTGTTGTCCAGAAGGCAACAGTTAAAAAGAAGAGGCAAGGGGGCGTCCCTGATCACCCACAATGCTGTTTGCCTTTTTAGTGTTCTGTGTTTGTATAAGCAACCCATACTTTATAGTGGACCAGTTTACTGGACGTTGTTATTATTTTCCTTAAAGTACCATCAGCAAAAGTACTCATTATGCATATATATATATATATATTAGAAATATGTAGAACTACAATATTACCCACTGAAATGTAGTGGAGTAGAAGTATAAAGTAGCATACAATGGAACTACTCAAGTAAAATACAAGTATCTCAAAATTATACTACTTAGTTACATTCTACCACTGTATAGGACTAATACAAAAGGAATACAATGACCTTGTGCAAGTTACTTGCATGTAAAGAATATCTGACCATCATAAAGGACCAGAGCTCTCTCTCCCCAAACTGGACCAGTTGTAATCTGTGATCCACACACTCGGTAATCATCTAATCCAAACGATCGATTTATCTGCAAGCAGCTTGTCATCACTGAATTCCACCTGCGCACCGTGTTCACCCAGTTACCCACAGAAACTGTAATATCCCCAGTCTACAGCCATGGCAGATCCAAGAATACGGCAAATTAAGATTAAAACCGGCATTGTTAAGAGGTAAGATGCTTATATTTGTAGTTATAGATGATTTAGCATGTCCAGAAAGCTGCTTGAATAGCTACATTGAGCTAAGGATAGCGATCTAACTAGCTTACCAAGGATAGGAAGACTGTTTGTCGGATATGTTTTAACTTTACTCCGGTGTTTGGGCGCGGCCTGCGGTCACTGATGGCTACGCAGTTTTCTTTTGTTCCGTTTGCAGTGGCTACACTTCATTTTGGTTTGACAGTAACTATCTAACACTTGTGGTCTGACGATACAAACTCACTGTAACGCCACCCAAAAAGATAGCGTTGTTCAGTTACTGTCATTATGTTCAGCGTAGCTTCCAGCTGCAGCTAACGTTGATCAACTGATGCTAGCTGTTAGCTAGATAGCTCTCATGTTGCTATGAACATGTTGCCTATACGGCTCGTCTGTGAGGTAACTATTGCTGTATTGTTTCCCAGACTGCCATGTATAATGATAGAAGAGGTAAATCCCAACCACCAGTGTCATACACGTTGTTTTTACTATAATATTATATTTATATAAGTGGTTGTAAACACAACTAACTAACGGTAGCTACATAGCCGCTAACATTGAAAACTTCCCCATCTCGGCTAACATTGAATATACTAACGTTAATGTTACACTGCTGTCATTAATGCAGTCATATTTAGCTGTGTTTGTTGGTTTTATTTCCATATAATTAGACTTTTTACCACCCTGTCTGAACGGATGGTGGACATTTGTAGAAATGCATGAAATACCTGCACAGTCACGATGACTACAATGGGACAGTCGCCATCATGTACTGCTGCTATTAGTATTATGGCCTAGATAGCAGATCATCACATTTGTATTAGGACTGCAAGTTTGCTGTCACTAAGCATATCATAAAAATATCCTATAAGTTGTTAAATATGATGCTGCTTTATTTTCTATACTGAAACTGTTTCTATGAAGAACCATGTTGGCACTAGCTTCAGGTCGGTTATTTTGTGGTAAGATTATATTATCGTCTCATTTGTACCGTCCTGGAGACAGACAAGTTATGCAGTCTCATCGTTTGTTTCATTATGCGCAAATTAAATTGGCAGTGCTCTCTTTAGAGCTCTGGTAGAGTGATATTAAAAGACTACAGTGATGTCAGGAAATTTGGGCCATTGGTAAACTTAAACCAAGTTGATCATGTGACCCCATTCTGTGGCAGTTTTCATGTCACTTAATACCAGAACAATATCAGAGATGTTTTAAGAGGCGACAGGTTACTTAAAGAATCCTCAATACAACTCCCATAATGCCGGGTTATCCCGCCCCTCCCGCTAAAAAGCCAATCGTCTGCTTTTAACTGCCGAGCCGGGAAACGTATTAAGCCAATCGTGTGGTTCCATTGACGTAAAGGTCTGCTGCGCATGCGTCACTACTAACGCATATAACCGGTGGGGAAAAATGCTTATCAAACCTTATTTTTGGGCAAAGTCTTCAAACTTTTTCAGTGTTTTTTTTTTTTTTTTTTTTTTTTTTTTTTATTATCAGAGTTTACTGCTGATTCTGTACGTGCAGTTTTTATGTTCTGCTGACCAGTGAAAGTGCAGTTATGGCGCTCTCCCTATTCATTCAGATAGGGGCTTGGTGTTGTTAGTCTGAAATAACCACCAATGGTCATATGGGACTTGCCTATAAGGACTTTGGCAATACTTTTACTCTAAATTTTAATGCTTAAATCAAATTCAGGATTTAGATTTAGGGCTTTGAAATTGCGTCTTAAGTGCGTGCGTTATTAGAATTAAATGTAGAGATCTCCTGAATTCCTTTTTTCTGAGGCATTTCATATTGACTATCTGGTCAGTAGCTTGATATTTAGGATAAATTAGCTTCTGTTTCTCTCCATCAGTATACAACCTCAGTGTAGTTAAGCCAAAGATTGTTATATTTCTCTTAACTTATATCATCAAGGTGACATATCTACAAGATTATTGAGACATTTATATAGGCCTAATTACAGTAAATAAATCAGACCACAGCTCATCACTAAACTTAACTTATTGACACTTGATGCCAGGGAGTGGATTCTGTTGGATGACAAGTTGCAACATCTCCAGAAGCATGGAAAATATTTTATTACCTCTGCAAACCACAAAGGTATATGCGGTGTAGTGTAAGTTTAATCTTGTACTGTCAGTATTCTTCACATTCTGTTCAACTGGAATCTGCAGTAGATCCTGATTTGATGATCAAACACGTTCAAGAAAAACATTACAGTATCAAAGCTTGTACTATTATATGGTAGGGATGGGCATTTCAAGCAGAAGTACTATTCAAGAGTCACTGGGAACTATTTGACCAATCTCTTAAGATCGCGCCGTGAGAGAGTAGTAAAGCTGGTTAACTAGCAGTCTGGACTGCTGATGAAGATTTTTCGTTAGAGATTGTGGTGAAGTTTATACTGTAAGCAGGAACTTTATTTCCTCTGTAACAGCAAACACAACTTTAACACTATTAGGCTGCAACTTGAGCCTCTAGCCCACGTTACAGAGCTGTAGCCAAACTGAACATGCCACAGCGGTATGTTTTACAGACGCCTGGTAAAATGTACCTCTTTTACTATCACTACCGTTAAATAACAGCAGTAAGTGGATAGATGTCTTCAGGAATGTGTTTCAAGTGGGCAAGTTGCTACCAGCCATCAGCGGAAACAGCTGATCAGTCGTAAGTTACAAGGTCACTACGTCAGAACTTAATCTGCAAAAGTGTTTCCATCTCCCATTTAGCGCATTAACTCTCTTTAGAAAAAGACTATTTTTTTTCTAATTTGACACTTCAAAATGTCATTTAAAAACATTGATGGAAGCACAGCTTTTGTTTCCATAGTTTTCTAGCTGGTGAGGGATGTAGCGATGTAGAAGACAGCATGGGAAAATCGACTCTTACAGTACAAAAGAATAATGAATAGAAATTCCAAACCTGTACCCTAATACATGTGTTTTTCTTTGTACATGACATCTCAGCAGATTTAAGATGTGACAAAACACAGGCTTTTTGATGTAGGACCTCTGAAGATCATCATCCAGTGTAATCCAATCTATTAAAAGAGTTGGCATCCACTCTGAGCTCATCTCTAAATTTGTCCAATGGCCTGATTTACCATGCTGTTATAGAAAATACTGTAGATATTATAAGAGCTGTGGTGAGGTAATGGGCTCAGTATAGTAGTCTCTGTGATGGACTGGGAGGGTCTCTCGTCGATCAGGCAGACCTCTAATTCCCTCCTGTCAATAGCGTTAGTGTAATGTGCTATTGATTGTGTTTTGATGAGGGTCAGATTACTAACAGGCTCCCTGAGGTGGTAATGATGGTGGCTGGGCTTCCCATAGAGAAAAATGTCACAGTGTCCAGTGCAAGAAAAACAATAGTGCAGTAGTACAGAAGTGTACTGTCCCTAAAGACGGTACTTTTTAAGGTTGAGTATACTATTTGAACATAAGGCAGGCGATACTACATCTCACCCCCTGTAGGCCCAAAGTACTACGCTGACATGAACCCTTAATCAAGCCGTTAGGTTTAAATGTACAGAGTGTCATTGCTTTCTGTCTCTTCATAATCTTGTGTCCCTCCCATTCAGTCTCTTTCTCCTCTGTCTCTACTTTTTCTCTCCTCTTGCCTCACTAGCTCCCTGCTTCCTTGTTATATATTGGAGTTTAGAGGAAACCTGCCTGGTCTTTTAGCCAGGCCTATTTCCACTGGCTTTTGCACATTCCAGTCAGTGCCTTTTCTGCCCTAGCGAGGCGGATGCCCTTAATAAAATGACAACAGTAATTTGCCTTTGTCATTCCGGTCCCAGCACAGACTACGTCGTGGCTCAAAAATACAGTGCCAGAGGAGGCGGCCGAATGTGTGTGTCGGCTGGCTCTAATTCCCTTTTTTTTCTATTTTCCAGAGAGCTGCCTTTTCCATTAAGCCTGAGGTGGCAGGTCTATTTAAAACCAGCCACGACCCCACCCCTCATTCACACGGCGCTCCAAGTCTGGGAGAAATAAGAAATTAACATCAGGACTGGAAGGGGAGGAATGGACATTTTGTTATTAGACTGTCCTTCAGTTTTATTCAAATTATTCCAAGCCTTCCTTCCTCCATCTTTCCCCTCTCTTTGCCACCTTCTTTGACTCTAAACAGGTGACATCACTCATTCAGCATCAAGCATGAGAGTGGAAGGCAGGCGCTGCGATTACATATGGCGCCTGTTTAAAAAGCTTCTTGATGGAACCGCATTAAAATGAGTGGTAATTGATGTAAAATATGACAGAGCAGTGCAACACGGAGGGAAGGGTCTCCAGTAATGTGGCTGATTAATGAAAGATCACTCACTTACGCACACACACAGCTGATTTTATGAAAAATTACGTTCATGTTGTCATTCAGGCACAGACGGAAAAAGACTATTAGTTGGGAATCATTATCAATAGCGATATTTTCAAACTCAATTATGCCAATCAGGGTCAGAATCTGTTTAATAGATTTAGTTCCATTTGGCCCGTAATTGATAAATAATCAAAATTTATCAATGTACTCAACCCCATTTTCACTAACAATCAAGGAAAAGAGGCCCATTTACCACCTGACTTGGTCCAAATTAGGGACTAAATTGATGATCAATTAATCTCTAAAAAGGACTAGTAGTGTGCATGTCCGTGTGTGTGTGTGTGTTGGAGGTGATGGAGCTAGATAAAGGAGTCAGGTAAGCACAGTGATATGGCGTGAGCTGGAAGCAATGATACAGTTCACAAGGACAGTAAAATGTTTTCTGTTTGTCTGGCCCTGTATGTTTGCAAAACATGGAATAGGTTGAGGTGCAATTTAATTGTCGATGTTACTCAACACTTGATAATGAAGACATTCGGACACGTATTTATTTTGAAAAGTACATTAGTAAGAATACATTTAATCAGAATTCAGTTTACTTCACAGTAGAGATGATTATGTAGCACTGAAATGATCTTGATGTGTCACTTCAGAGTCTCACCTTGGTATATTTTGGAATAAAATTCAAATTAAATTGAACAGCATACAACAGAGCCACTATGTCACTAAATATAATATTTTTAATTGCCCTGGCCCTGGGAATCCCTACTCTGAATTAATGTGAAATAAGCTTCTGTGCGATAATATTTCAGAATAATCATCTTGCTTATCTTCGTGCTCATGAGGTCATGCTCGTTTTTGTTAGAGGAATGTTTGGTTAACAATTAGTTTCTGATATTAAATATACATTGGACTAGAGAACAGATTCATGCTGAAACAATTGGTTGAATAATCGATCAGTTGACCCCTAGATAATTAATTGCCACCACGTTGCCATCTAAGGCTGGTAACGAGGTGACAAAATCCAAATTTGTATTTGCCGAATTGACGAGAAGACTGTTGACATATGGCACCATTTCCACGTAAAATTATTGTGCTCAACCGCCAAAATTGCTTTCATCTTTAGTTTCTACAGTTATGTGTTTTTGCCGACACAGTAGGAATGGTTACTATGTTGTTTCTTCAATGGAGTATGGTGTAATATTTTCCCTGGAGACAACAGGGAGCTTGCGTTTCATTCAGACTGCTAATACTGTATGTTTATTCTTTTAGGTTTTGTCACCACCACAGAAACAATAGGTGACTGTTAAAGTACGATAAGGTTGTCTGATGTTGACTGCAGTTAGTTACTGGTTTGATTAATGGTTTACAGTCTGATAAGATTTAAGTGTTTGTATTGATTACGTCTGATGATCAGGCTAATTACCCGCTAATTGTACTCAGTTTCTAACGGCAATAAGCAGTAAATGGTTAAATTAATATGAGTTATTGACATTTTGAAAAATCAAACAGCATTTTAACTTTCAAATTTAATAAACTCAGGAATGTTTCTCAATACACCTACTCCTAATTGTTGATTTCATACTGTTCTTTCTTGATACAATGTAATTATAACTTACTGCACCTTTGGTTTTAACTGCCCTACATTTTGCCTTATATGCCCCAATATATTTATATATATCCATGGCCAAATGGCGTTGCCCTAAAAATTACTTAATACCAGACCTAAGATCCATGTTTCTGTTTTGGATAAATAACTTGTGCTAATGTTACGTAACCATCAGGTTTGTGGTGTGCATTGTGACATGACACGCTTACAGAAATGGTGTGGGTAACCTAGTGAAGATTATAGAAATGGTAGAATAACAGTAACACAAGTGTCTGGCATCAATCACAAAAATGTGAGAAATAATTAATTTTTAAAGACATATTAAAACATATTTTCTGTACAGCAGTCAAACTCCTGAAATCTCCGCTTTAAAGTACAAATTAACACCCCCTGGAAACCTTGTTTTTGTTTACAGCCAGTGTTTTAACTTCTCACTTTGCTGCAGTGATGTATTTGTGTACCTGAAGGCGTGTCAGTACACTGTGACATCACTGCCTCAGGGTGTCGGGGTACAGGTACTCCAGACCTAAAACCTTTTCAGCCTAGTGTTAAGTTGCACTATAATCATCTTCAGTCATATATGAGGTTTTCAGAAATTCCCAACATGAGCTGTCTCCATTCAAACTACTCAAATTGTCACATTTGAGCAACATATGATACAAATACTAATAATAAATAATAATATACAGTATAAAACTTGTGAAAAAGGCTTCTCAGTCTCATTTCAACATCAGGCCTGTACCATTATTGCCCATGACTATGACTCTACTAATAAGTGTTCAGTTGTTTAGTCTATTTACTATGAAAGAAATATCCTGTAAATATTTTTCAGTTTAGTCGTGACCTTTGCAAAGACTTATTTTGTGATTGTTATGGAGAATGTCTGTGCAAAGCAGCTATCAAGCACTGATTTTAATACTATCTTAGTGTAAAACTAAAGATTTGTTCCAGAAATAAAACACATTTCATATCAGATGAGCATGACATTAACATTGTATGGGAAACATTTGTCTGAGGTATTCAGGGACATTTTAAGATCTGCAAGTACATCATATCCTTGATTTGAATTTCAAATTAAAGCATAATTTAAGGCTGATCTCCGCTTGGATGCCAGAATGGTGTGTAGCAGCAGTGAGGAGGAATGGTGTATTCGGTGGTTGTTATTGAGGTGTGCGTCTCGCCATCCTGCGGGAAATGATCTCCCTGTGACCCCTCAGTCAGAGGACCATTGGACAGAATGAGGATAGATGGCCTCTGTAAAAGGTGACCATCACAGCTCGTCTTTTTCATGGCGCGGCCTATATTATCTGTCGGGGAGCCCGTGCATTTATGTTTCATGTTTGAAGGAACAACACTGTGTCACTGCCTCTAACTGAACCGTCTTTTCCCCTCTTCCTGTTCTTGTTGTCTGCAGGCTGGTGAAAGAGGAGATGTCGTACAAAACTGAGGCACAGCAGCAGGAGGAGAAGATTGAGCGCCTGAAAGCGGAGGCAGGAGATCTTTATGTGATCAAGAAACAGGTATGTGGGTCCTATTCTTTGCTTCTTTGATCATATATAACAGTATATATGGAAATCATAGCATTATCCATTTATCTCAGCCAGTAAGTGACTCTCATAGTTAAGAAGCGAATTCTATGTTGATGATTTGAGTAGCCCCTCGTTCATGTAATGAGGTCAGTCCACAGTGATAATGAAGAATTAGGTTTTGAGAAGAGAATCATTAGTGATTTTGTAATTTGCTTGATGCAGATGTAATTATATCATGTTACTTTAGAGGAGTTTGATAATTACTGACACATGCTGGTAATTTAGTGTCCCTCTCCTCCTTCATTCTCTGTCACTATGCCGGCAAGCCCTCCATCATTTGCCTGTGCACTGGAGAAAGCAGTGTAGGGTTTGAACATGTGTGTGACACACATGTTGCTAACTTGCTTTATGTCTTAGTAAAATAAGTCTTAAATTAGCAGAATGAAAACACAAGGACTAGCATAGAGTCATCAGTTAACAGACCTATACACAGGTACAGTTAATTACAAAGGGATTTGGGCCAAAAAGGTCAAATTAAGAGGAACATTAAATAAAATTGCTTGATTATCAAGAGAAATGCACAAAATACTGACAGTACTACGGTAGGTTGATGACTTAAACATTACTGGCACACCACTCATAAATAATGCTGTTGTGATTAAATTAATCGTGCAGCCCTACTAGTCAGTGTTTCCCACATAAAGACTTTACTTGGGCCGGCCTCCCAGGTATATTTGGTGACCCATTTTAGCATTTTGCAGAGAAACACAGAGAGAATTGTGATCTATTACATGACAAGATGTGGACATGGTGGATATTTTACAAGCACGGACCAGGTAAAGCGAAGATGAGCTCTGTGTCGTTTCGGCAACTTTATAAAACGTATCCTACTGGAGGAGGGAAGGGAAAGGGAGCAGATTCTAAAATAAGGTGGAGAATGAAGTAGAATTAAAGTGGTGAAATAAGCTACTAGAAATGGTAAATGCATACACCGCTAACACAGATCACTCTTTTCTTTCTGTGGTTGAAGGGTGCAAGTAATTTATTCCATGGAGCGTAGTCAGTGTGAAAGTTTCATAGTCGGTTATTTCTCTGAGTTTGGTAACAGTTCTTTTTTACTTGAAGCCGTAACAATATTTAGGAGATAGATATCCCTTTTATACTATCCCAAAAAGCCTCAGTATATGGACTGTACCAAAATATGTGGGCGTGGTCCACCAGTACTGCTCCTTACTTCCTCCTGCAAGAGTACTGTGTCCCAGTTAATTTGGATTTCACTTGTACATGGTTCAGGCAGGGAGGAACTACATTATGTTTACTGGTAACATTAAAATTCTGTGTGTGTTTTGTTTTGTTTGTTCATTCATAGAGCGGAGGCTCAGGCTGAGCAGCAGGCTTGGCTGGAGTTAAATGTGGAGATTGTGAAGCCAGATGGATTATGGTTGGAGATGAGAGGTCTGGGGCAGGATGGATTAGAGGTTTTTATTTTAATGGAATCAATACGCTGTAAGTGTCGTCTTTATCCAGCGCTGATGGGATCATTCCACTGCACTGGGAGGGCACCATGACTTTTCTCTGTTTCAGCACTCCTCTGCTTAGTCTGGCTCACCTTGTCACATCTAGATGGAAACCTACTCGACTAGTTGTTTACCGTCTTTTCGGCGTGTCAGTTAGCCTGCCAGCCTGCCCGTGTATGAGTTCATCTGAGCGCCTGTTTGTGTGCACAGCCGTGAAATGTACATGTGTGTAACTGCGTCCATGTTTTGACTTTCCAGCTCGACAGAGGGCTAGGTGAGGAAACATCTGTCATGAGTGAGTGTGTCTGACAGCGTTAGCCAACTCTTCTCTGCTCTTTAGGGTGCCAGCTGGGGGAATTCCACATTAGCCGCGGCTGTGAAAGTTCCTCAAGCTTTAACACAGTTCCACTCCGGGCGTAGTAATACCTCTTTACGCCTGATCACAGTGCCCTCGGCTCAGGGTTTCTTCATTTATCCAGGTGTGCAGTCAGATCGAGGTGGTCCCCTGCCGCCCAACTCCCTGCCCGATCGATAACTCAATAACATTTTTCATACCATCGCCTTGTTGGGAGATGTTCACCACAGCAGACTGTATGTGGGACACCCTGCACGTTACTGTCAGGAACAAGGCTACAGCGAAATGCAGCAAATGAGTATGCCTGTATCTAGCTGTTTAAATTAATGTTCCTTATTTTGAAAATACATGTTTGATAATGTGTTTATTTATTTTTTTTGTGAAGGCAGGTAATGAAAAATGATAACGGGAGCAGTGTTGGGGGTAAGTCCAATTAATAATGGTGATGGCTCTGTGTGTTTTCAGATGGAGGTGTTGCAGGAGTCCAGGATGATGATCCCAGACAGCCACCGCCGTTTGACCATAGCTCATGCAGATCTGCTTCAGTTATTAGTAAGTAACACACAAAAACAACCTTTTTCATCTCACAAAAGGACAAAACTTTATTGATGAAACTCGATCTATTAATTCATGGCTTTGTTGAAAACCTACATGGTGTCATTGTATTTGTACTGTTTTTCATTCAGTTAGCCTAAACAGCGTATTTTACGTAAAATGGGTTTCTCACTGTCACCAAGCAGTGTATCTTTTAGTCCTCATTGTATATCTGATAGTAACTTTATAACCTGGTCTGAAACTAAGCTGGTCCCA
Source organism: Micropterus dolomieu (assembly GCF_021292245.1). Taxonomy (NCBI): domain Eukaryota; kingdom Metazoa; phylum Chordata; class Actinopteri; order Centrarchiformes; family Centrarchidae; genus Micropterus; species Micropterus dolomieu. The sequence continues at coordinate 5,239,278 of NC_060162.1, read as the reverse complement.
AGGCTTAAAGAGGTGAGTGGGCACTGCTTGACATTTGACTGCTTAAAAGTATCCAGACAACAGAAACAACAAACTGCTTTGCCTTGATTTTGGAAATGTGAGAGATAATCCAATACGATATTAGAGACTTCTGCCAGCATTTAAACATAGAGTGGAGCTGAGTGAGATTTTTGTTGCTCAAAAGATTAAAAATTGACATTTGGAGAAACTCAACAGCAACATGTTTCTCCAGAAACAATGATGTAGTTAAATTTTTTATTAGCCGTGCTATTCATTTAACTGTAGGGTTGGCAAGGTCAGTTTGTTGGTCAGTCGGTCAACCACTTTGGTCCAGACTGAAATATCTTAACATCTGCTCAGTGGATTGTCATGAAGCAGACATTCATGACACGGGTGGCGATAACCGAATATTCCCCGTAAATGAAGGGGGGGGGGGACAACAAAGGAAAAATCTAAAGGCTGTCTATCATTTTGACAGATAAAGACTCAGGGCGTTCTACTGTAATGTTAAGTAACTCACATGCAACGCTGTCTACACATGTAGACCTCCTGTCCAGTTGGCGGCGAGTGTGCATATTAAATTAGCTGTTTGTCTTTGATCTCACATTCATGACCTTGTCATCCAGGTAAGTGGCAGCAAGCAGGTAAAAATCATTCGCCTGCTTCGTGTGGTCACATGAAAAGTCTCTCCATGCCCTTAATAAATGCATAATCTATAATGTTTTTGAAAATTAAATCCTATTAAATAGGCTATATGTCTCAATTAAAACTGACATGTAATAACAGATTATGACGGACATCGAGTCTAACGCAGCCCCTGATTCATGGTTCCCAGATGATGAATCCTACTGACTTTGTTGATCCCCTGACTTTTCCTGTACAATGAGGTTAACATTTGTTTTTTTAGTGAAACATCTTGACAACATTTAGATAGATTGCTATGATATAGGCACTTAAATAAATGTCTCCCTCAGGATGAGTTGTTTTAACTTTCCTTGTCATAATTACAATTTGTCCAGTTTGGTTTATGACTTGAAAAACTAATGACATTCCCATCAGCCTCGCCTGAACTTTGGGTTTAATGTTAATTAGCACCTTTCAGCCTTCCTTCTAACACAGCAAACCAAGATGGTGAAAATGGTGAACATAAAACACACTTATTGAATCAGCTTGTTAACCTTGTCATTGTGACCACATAAATGCTTTTTTTGTGATATCAATGAACTGAACATTTGAATATCCTCAAATGTCACGTTACACCATATTTTGTCTTTCTGTACAACCACAGTCTCAGGGTCGTCTCAAATAATGCAGTGCAACAGCTGGTGGTGTGAGTCAGTAAATGGTAGGCGGAGGGAGCTAACTTGGGATTAGCAACATGTCCTCTTCCGTCATCACTCATCCTGTCTTCTTTTTTTCTTTCTTTGAGACGGACGTGCACATATGAATATGCTCATCGCAGTTCATTAGCAGCGCTGTCACTGCAGTGACCACCACAGGAACTCGCACACACTTGATTAAAGGACATGGACACCACACAAGTCACGTTATCTCTGTCCTACACTCAACTTCTCAGTTTAGATCCCAGTCACATAAGGCTGACTGAAATATTACCTCAGTCATTAACGTTTTATGATGACAATGACAAAGCGGCATCAAAACAGTTTTGTTCAAATCTTTTGATTATAGACAGTTACCCAAATATGTGTAGAGGACAGTTGTGCATTTATTCTAAAGTAGCTGTAATTCCTCATTTTTGGGCTTTGGAGATATTTTTCAAAAGTCTGTGTTTGTGTCTTTTCAGGAAACAGAAGAGGATTTGGCCGAATCAGAGGAGTACAAGGAGGCTAGAAACATTCTGGACTCAGTGAAGCTTGAAGGATGATTTCTGATCTGTGTCTGTTCTCACTGTGAGATTCACTTGCTTTAAATGTCCATTCCTTTCGTCAGGCTCTGTTTGCAACCGTGGAGGCAAACTGAATCCATTCAGAGTCTCTGTTCTTGATGTAATTATTTTTACTGTTCACCACTAACGTGCCAGCACATTTGATCGAGCCTCTCCTGCGAGTAAAATCCCACAAGAACACGATAAATCATTCAGTTTATCGCAGTAGAGGAGTAAAAAGGTTTTTCTTATGACATTAATTAGCATACTAATACACAGTCTGGACTACATAGGCATGATTAAACACACACATGTTTGTTGTCTTTTCCGCAAACATTTTTTGTTGGTGCGGGTCCACTGCAGGGTTGATTTATAAGTAGGAAGGTTTACACTGGTTGCTATTGTAAACAGTGAAAGACTGCAGATCTCTGTAGAAGCTCCAGTGTTTTATGAAGTGACAGATTAATACATTTTGAATTTCTTTTGACATGTATCTGATTTGGTTAAGTTTTGAGGACCTTTATTGTTTCTAACCCATGATGATGATGATGAGACATCCCAGAAAACTATCCAGAGCTGCAACTGACGATTGTTTTCATTGTCGATTTATTCTTTCGATTAATTGTTTAATTTGTAAAATGTCAGAAGGGAAAAATACCCATCACAAGTTACCTGAGCTTGTTTTGCGAAAACACAAATATATTCAGCTTACAGTGATTAAAAAAACAGCTGAAAAGCAGCAAATTATCACATTTGAGAAACTAAAACCAGTTAATGTTTGGCTTTTTTTGTTGCTTGAAAATTACTAAAACAATTAAGCAATTATCAGAATTGTTGGGGATTGTGAATTTCTTTCAACTAATCTATTAATAAACTGATTGTTTCAGCACTAACACTAAGTGATGGGTTTAATTGCACCATGTATTCACTTGCTGGTGTTCCTGTTAAGAGCAGTGAAAATGGATTGTCTTGATACCTACAATAAAGACCAGAGCACTCTGGGCAGCCCCGTCAGTCACATGATGAATGTTGGTTAAGGCCATGAATGACAAAACAGGCCTGTCTCATGTCCCTGCAGCAGTTACATCTATTATCCAAATGACCTAAAATAACGACACCTTGTATCAAGGCTGAGAGAGTCCTTCCTAAATAGTCATACTAATAAATGAACTCAATTGCCAGACAAATTAAGGTTACATTTGACTTGATCCTTATTTTACAGATTTCGATAATTATCGGGATCACCCCAAAGTCTCATTACCGCCCTAATGAGGCGCTGCTACTCCGTGGCATCTACCCCGCTCCATCTCGTTAAGGAAATCGCTCTTCAATGCTGATTATTTTATTTGGAGGTATAATTATATTTCTTTCGGATAAATCACGGCCTAATCGAGTCCGTACAGAGGGCAGCGGCGCTAATTGAGGCATGAGATGCGGTGGCTGGGCGCTACATCTGGGTTTATGTGACCACAGGACCCGTGCAGGCTGCTGGCTGCTCTGAGTGGCTAAAAGAAGAAGTGTTCAGATCCTACATCTAAAAGTAGCAGTAAATAAATGTTTTACGTAAGTATTATCCGCACTTTTTTTTTAACTTAGGTATCAAAATAAAAGCAGTCATTAGGCAGTAGAACTGCCCCCTTCAAGGAGATGTCATATTTGGCCTATAGGTGAATTATTTTTAATAATAATGCATGAACTTGTAAGCAGCATTTTAGTGTTGTAGCTGGAGCAAATGGTAACTTGTTTATATCCTGGTAGATGGTTTAATGTATGTTAGAAACTGATCACGTGTTTTTGCATGTAAAATCTTTATCTGAAAACGTCTCTGCCATATAAATGGAGTTGAATGGACTACAAGTATAAAATGGCATAAATTGGAAATACTACTTCTTTATTCTGCCGCTTGAGTAATTAGTTATTTCTCATTAGGCCTATACTTTATTCAAAAGTAATGTTTGTCTACTCATTTCTCAAACAAAACTAACTTCAGCCTCTTTGCTTCCACGACCACCAGACTACCAATTATCTGGGAAACCTTAAATTAGCATAGAATGAATGAATTGGCCTGTATATAACCTCAGAGCAAGCTAACCTGCCATTTCCAATCTAATAATGGAGCAGTTATGGCACGTGACTATTTTGATAAGCTGTGGAAGGAAACTAAGGACATTTTCTCAAATACTGAGTCGCCAATACCTCAAAATGTCATTCAATTTTACGCTTAAAATATAGATATTTTTTACTTCTAGGATATAGGCTATTGTAGGCTCCTTCTCAGCGACTTTTATTTGGCAGTTTTGCACACGGAGATTTTAGTAACTGCAGTTAGGCTAAGGATGTATGCAGTAAATTAAACAACCTAACACTATAAAGTAAAATGAGCTCTACCGCAGCCAGATAACATTAAAATGCCGCTTACATATTAATACATCAGCAGCATAGGTGTCATTTACACTGGGGAAGATGGGGACATGTCCCCACCACTTTTTTAAAGCATAATTTGTTTAAAAAAAAACATGCAATGCAATTAGTCTAAAATATAGAAGAAACAAATGTGCATTGTCCAATAAAAGTAACTTAAGCTAAAAAAGACAAGCTACTGATTATAAACTGAACCAAAAATGTGCATGCACCAGTCAGTAACATTAACAACTTCTTGACACAGTTCCTTTTTGGCCTTGTTTTCAGTTCTCTCTCTTTGACAAAAGAGGAGGGAAGACTAAATCATGCCTACATATGTGTTGCCTCAACGGGGATGACATGAGAAAAGTTGATCTACAGGAGCAACACAGAATGACTGAGAGCTGCACTGACTTAGATTCTGTTATATTTATATATTTTGAAATGTCAACTGCAACCTGAATTTTGTGTTTCCTTTACCATAAATAAAAACATTTCCACCATAAATTGGTGCAGAAACTTTCACCAGAATGCAGGAAATGAAGTGTTTAAAGATCAGAATTTCATGGGGTAGGTCCCCCATGACCCCCGCTATTATATCTTGACTTTGAGGATATCTTTAAAACACTGTTTAAGGATCTTTTCGTCTCCAACCTAATATTGCGTATCGTGATTTCTCGCGAGCTTAGTGTCTCCCTAATCTGAGCCCCTATGTCCCCACCACTTTTCACCACAAAGTGAAGCCCTTGATCAGCAGTAATCCAATAGGCCTAGTCTAATAAATAGGCTATCTATATATATTTACTGTAACAGGCAATTTTGCCTTCACTGTAAGTAGCCTACTTTTATACGTAAGGTTACATTGCTGATAAAAGCCGATTTATGTAGGCCTAGGCCTACTTTAAGCATTTTGAAAGCATGACTTTTATTTGTAATGGAGTAGCCTATTTTCAATATTTTGAATTGCTATATTTCACTAAAGGATCTGAATACTTCCTCTGCCACTAATTTTGTTGATAATTTACTATTTACAAGTTTATTTTTATTAGAAATGGGCTGTAACTGCGGACATGTTGAAGACAACAGTCCTTATTTTGACGCGGGCGCGACACGTTGCCGCTGTCGCGGTAGCGGCACAGAAGGTGGGATGCATACGTTTTCCCCTCACGCGATCGAGCAGAATGCCGTCTTTATCTGCTGCTAAAGTTTGTCTGTGTACAAACTTTCTGCCGCTGCATGCAGGACGCAGAGCAGACCGCTGAGTTGCAGCATCAGCGGCAGCCGCTCGTCTCCTCTTCAACACAGTAATTTATTACTCCTAATCCCCCGGACTGTCACCAAATCAGCTGCATGAAACAAGAATCTCATTTGTTAAACGGGGCCTTGTGCAGATGGAAGATCGATTGTTTTTCTCCTCAGAAATCTCTAATTGAGTGAATACAGACTGCAAAGCCGGATCAGAGAGAGGGAGGGATAGAGAGAGGAAGGGGAATGAAAACCTCCCGCGGGCCTATAGTATTGGAGACCCTGTACTGTAACCAAGAGGTCACAGGTTCAAGCCCCGCCAGCCTCTCCAACTGCGCGTCCAACAGCAGCAGTCACGGACGTGCATATGAGGTAAAAAGCCATGCCCCCACAGATATATGCCCCAGTACACCACTTACAGTTGGATTACATTTTTATGTTGTTTTTATTAAAAGTCACTCCTCATCTCCACAACGCGTGAAAATGTCTACTTTCCACTCAGATGCACCGCATTAACTTTGAGCGGGCGAATTTGTTTGTCTATTTTTATTTATGTCATGGCTAGGATTGATGGGAGCATGTAAGTGGGATCTACAAGGGAGATATAACTGTGGCTTTGCTCCTTGTTTACCCTAATTACAACCTTATAACTCAGCAAAACCAAGACCTTCAATAACACACACACACACACAAACACACACACACACACACACACACACACACATATATATATATATATATATATATATATATATATATGTGTATATATATATATTTATATATATATATATATATATATAAAGTGAAAAGAACCCTTTAAATTAGTTTATATTGTTAGTTTAACAACTTAGATTATTGTTAGATGAGACAGCAATTTGGTTAATATAAAACAACCCAATACTACAAATATCATTTACTTGTGCTTTAAGTCTCCAGTGCATTGAATAAAAGAGTAAAATGTTGTTTTATTATTCCAAATAAAGCATGAAATCTTGCAAGGTTCAATCTAAACCAGATTAATAAATTGTATTAAGGCAGTCAGTGTTGTTTGGATCAATCACAACGTATTTATTTGGAGGGGGAAACACTTATCACACTCAATCTACCATTTTTAAAAAGTTGATATTTTTTTCGGCTTGTAAATATTAAATAAAATGTGCAAGCAAGTTAATATTTGTTTTTTGGCAGCTCATGTTTAACCGGAACTAGGGGTTAAACATGAGCTGCTGCTGCTATGAGAGGAGTCATTCACTTTTGTTTGTACAGCTATAAAATCACTGAGCTATTGAAAAGTCGTAAAACGAAGAGCGCAATCCATCATCCCAGTGTGATGACTTTGAATTATCCTTATTGGCTTTCAGCGCGCCAGGAGAAGCTGTGACAAAAAGGCTACACAAGAAAATGTCATTGAATTTTGTACATATTTTTTAGGCTAATACAAATGACAAAATGGCTTTATAATTCTGTAAAATAAACAAACATTAATATAAATCATGGGCTCTATCCTAAACTCTACAATAGGCCTCCTTTAAATTAACATCGCTTATTTCCAGTCTTCACCCTCTTAAAGTCTACCTCAAGTCCCGCTTCTAAAAAAACAGAGCCTTGAAGAAGAAGAGGACGAGAAATATCTCCAAGTGCGCATCATCTTCTTTTCCCCCTCTGAAGAAAGACGCAGACATCAGCGCAAAGAGCAAATCTCCTCCACGTCCCCGATGCGTCCGAGAGAGACTCCGGCACACGACTCCACTCCATCCATCCATCCCTCCCGCTCGGTCTGTCGGTCGTGCCACCAGATTGCAGACACATAAAAGATGAGCAGAGGCAATAGAAGCCTGGGTGGATGAAGAAAGGAACCCAAACGAGCCCCGGGTTCACGCTCGGACGCCTCCTTTGTGGCATTTTTTCAGCACATAATAAATAAACCTGCTCCCTCAAAATGTCCGGACATCTGTCCAAAAGCATGTCTGATTTTTTTTTGTCCTTAAATATTTGGAAGGCTGGTGTGTTTGTGTGTGTGTGTGTGTGTGTGTGTGTGCGACAAAAAAAAGCTGCTGTGCTAATCGAACCTAATTCAGTGACAAAGGGATCTCCCTTTTAGTTGCATTTAAAATAACTTTTTCTTGTCTCGTTGAGAATAAATAACCTTAATTTAGACAGATTAGGAAAAATGAATAAATTGCTCCTCCAGGTGCTGTAAACATGTAAGAATATAGGCTATATCTATTCAGGTGTCATGTTATTCAGGTTTAACTGTGTCCCTTTATCAAAGGCAAACATCCGCAGCTCGTGTTGAACTCCCTCCACTTTCTGCCGAATTAATTCGCTCACACATCATTTAAACCAAGTCCCTCCCTTCTTGACAGTTGGGCCTAAACACTAGTAAATTACCACTAATTTATACTGATCTTACTCTGATATTTGCAATAAAGGCGTATAGATTTGGCACTAATTACATAAAGGCCTAATGGCCTTGAAAATTAGTCTGGTTAGAATTATATAAAGTTTGTTGTTTGGCTGGATTGGGAAATCAAGGATATTAGAAGAGGTTCACTTGGTCTCCAAGAACCATTTAGTGTCATGAAGAGGTCGACAATGTCATCATGGACTACAAATGTCATAATAACAATAAATGCAGTTTGATATTATAGACTCAAGTTCAAACTCATGGTGTTGCACATATTAGCCATGCAATGTGGTATCTGTTAATGCAGCCATGTGGTTCTTCCTCATATGAATAACTCCTATTCTTGTTCGAGTGGCTTGCTCTAAAAACAAGTGCAGAACAGCATGCACAATTAAACAAATATTGTGGTGATCCAACATTTCTTGAACGGGTCGAAGCTTTCACACAGATATTAAATCAGGTTATTTTATTGGATGTAATTTGGAGGAGAAATCAAAGCCAATTACAGGAATGAGGAGGAATGAACTTGTGGATGTGAGAGGGGGAGGAGGGGGAGGAGGGGGTGGGGGTGGGGGTGGCGTGCGGCGGGGGTCTCGGGCTAAAGCTGACATACCTCAGGCTTCAACTCTGATTGGTCCTCGTTTGGAGAAGCTCATGGGTTCATTCCGTTGTTAAGCGCCTCCCCATTTCTCTAAACTACATTATAATGCAACGAACCCCCCATTTAACCACAAACCGAATTTGCTTTCATTTACGCTATATATATTTCTTAAATAGGTTAAAGTCATAGAGATTTTTTTGGAATAGCACTTCGCCCTGGAGCGGTGCGCAATGCTATCTCATGCCGACCTCCTGGATGCTCGCCTCGGTGAGTTATCATCACCAAACTCCGGTCTTCAACTCTACTGTAAGCTGGAGGAACTTCTAACTTTAAATCAAGCTCAGAAATTGTCAATTTGCTTCTTATATCATCTTAATGTGACTGAAGTGAACCAAACTCGCTTAATTCATTGGAAAAGTAATTATTATTATTATATTACTGCGTAATTTGATTTAACAATTTCCTAAGATATCGGTGTGATCGAATTGAATTAAGAGTATTTAAGGAGCAGATTGTAATGTGCATGCTGTGGTTGTCTCTCTCAAAGAGCTGCACGCTTTTTTAATTCCTGCATTTGTGTTTTAAATCTGAACTGGATCGTTTAATGCATGCGCAGCTTTTCTGTGATCATTTACTGCAGCAAAATAATGTTTATACTACTCATAATTCCTCTCTCTTTTGTCTGTAAAGTGTATTCTCTGTGTACAGTTTAATGTCTCGCAGTATTTGATTAACGTGTGCTTCCCCCCTTCTGTAGCGAAAGTGTTTACTGTACAAATCTCACCAGCTGTGGTTGTCTGTGCAGGGATGAAGGATGCCGCGGCGGAGCTCCTGGGCCACAGGGAGGCTTTGAAGTGCAGGCTCGGCGGAGGGGGACCTGACCCAGGACACTCCGGAGAGCTCGGCCCAGGCTCGGACGGCGTGGAAGGGGCCACGATGCTCCCGGGCGATGATATTAGCAGCGGCGGAGGATCCAACACGGTGCAGGTCAACAGCAAAGAGCAGGATAAACAGCAGCAACAGCAGCAGCAGAACAACAGCTCCAACCAGTCGGCAGCGCAGCAGTCCCAGAAACAGAAGCGGCACCGGACCCGCTTCACCCCGGCGCAGCTCAACGAGCTCGAGAGAAGCTTCGCCAAAACGCACTACCCAGATATCTTCATGCGGGAGGAGCTGGCGCTGAGGATCGGTCTGACGGAGTCCAGAGTGCAGGTAGGGCGGCTGGAACTGTAGTTTCAGTTAATAACGGGGGGAATGAAACGCAATGCAGAGAAGAGACACAGGCTCATGTGCCATTTGATATTTGTAGGGCCTAAATATCGTTTAATATCGTTTATCTATGAAGCGTCAGACATATGTGCCGCAGGTGAGGACAGAATAAAAACAATCATTTCGCTTTTCGAATAAAAAAAAAACTTAAAAAAAACATCTAATCAAAAAATAAAATAAGACAAAATAAAAATGTCATGATGCAATTATACTGGAATAAATATAGAAATTGAGAATTGAAATCCCTCCCAACAGAAGCCTTTTTATTCCTTATTCTGTGACTAAACAACTCAACTTATTGTGTTCACCTTACTACAACACAGGAACATTTCGACAGGTGTGCACCTACATTTAGCCTAAATGCACCCTAGCTCGAAAAAAAATCCATCCCGGTCATTTCTTATCAGTAATCAATAATTGTGCTTTAACAAAATACCAATTTAATTTCTCATGCATGTAGAATTTAATGCTCTGATTTTAGAAGAGAATTTACTCGATAAACCAAAAAAAGTGATTTGGCTTACGTTTTGAAAGTTTTACACAAATCAATTATTTATCCTCTTCAGTTCAGCTTCCGGTTACACTGAAATAATTATCTACACGAGGAAAACTAATACAACTGTTTAAATAGGCTACACATTTTTATTATATCCCAGAACTTTAGGTCTATAGCTCGCAGTTTATTTTATAAAAACAAACAAAAACAAAACAATCACGGCTGAAAGAAAATGTATTTTGTTGAGGTTATTTTTTTTATTTTACATGAACTTCAATAAGTGAAACAATGAATAAAGAAAAGCTTACAACACTTCCGGCGTGTGTGCCTTGCCCAAGTGCAGTGGCTGTGTCTGGTCCGGATTCAAAACGTGTGGATTACACGCGTGCTTCATCCACACACACTGTAAATACATAAGGAGGCTTCAGGAGTGACAGGAGTCATCACAGCCTGAGATCAGCTCGTTACACGTTACTTCAGTTACATCCTGTTTGCAGACAGACAGACATCATCAACAACAACAACAAGTCACGCTGTCACGCTGTCACTTCACGGGATTTAAGACTTTTAAGGACAATTTTATGATGTAAAAACTCGTGTTTGACTGCACATTTAATTAAATTGAATTTAACCAAAGGTCTCATTGCAGCAGTTTGTTTAGCAGGCGTTTGTTGTTATTAATGGTGAGGAAACTTTAACCTCTAAATTCTGCCTAATTCTGGATTTGTCCTACATCTCGTGTCTGTCTCGTTTCAATGAATCCACAGGGAACCAAATGATGATTGCAGCTTTATCACACTCGTTTAGTCGCCTCAGATAAAAACGCACTGATATCAAGGATTTTATCCTCTTTAAAAACACAGCCCTCACTGGCTTCCAGCCTGCACAGATACCAAATCCACATTAGGAATTATGGCATCACCGCCTTATTAACTATAGCAATGCCAATTGCACTCAAATGTGAAATAATACCCTAATAATCATTATTGCTGTGTGGGTCAATTCAGTTTCTATATACTATTTCCATAAAATCAGAATTAGTGAAATGACGCTCATCTGCTGTTATTATAGGGCTGAAATAAGAAGCCGGTTTAGCGATGGGCCTGTCACCGCCCTGCGTGTCTTAATGCTGGACGGGCTGAGGGTGCACTCTGTCTTTTTAAACGGAATGAGAAATTGCATTTTCTTTCCTTTGAAGTGTAATGCATTTCAGGCCGGATTTCACGGCTGGCTACGCGGAGTGGAAAGAGAGTGAGATTGTCCCGTTCTTATTACTGCGCCCCACTTTCTCAACCAAATCTTCACATTAATCATAGACGCCCGCGTACAAGCAAACCTACAGGAGCCCAAGGACTCCCGGAATAAAGTCTGTTCGTCTGCAGACTGTTTGTCACAGCAACAACGTTATCTTTATTATCTGAGTGCGTAGTTTTCAGTGGCTCCTCCCAAAGCAGTAGAAGTCAATTGGGGTCAAATAAGTAAAAAGTAATAAGTTATCTATAATGTTATCTTTACAGAAAAATAAAACTGTTATAAAAACATAATTTCTACATCTTTAAAAACTCGAGATAATACTTATATAGCCTATTAATATTAACGAGACCTATAATATTATTTAGGCCTAAGAAAATGCTGTTGATTTATTAAGGCATCATTTCAACAATTCAAATCCAAAATTTTTAGCATTTTGCCACCTAGATGAGATGTAACCTCTGTTGAAACCTTTCTGTTTTAAGGATCAGGAAAGAATAACCAAAATAAACAAAACGTATCCTACAGGCGTGTTAGCCTATTGATTGGGAACGTTTACACATCAATTGCAAGGTTTTGGAACTTTGTGATAAGCTGATAAGATCCTGGAAAAAACATAAATCTGTGTTTTTCTGCAGCTGATTTATTGCTGGTGGTTGGCATTATCATGATGGTCACAGACTGGTGTCATAACCTTTTTATGTGCGCTTACTGCTCTGATAACACGACCCTTCAATACACCCGCAGCCATTACACCTGCTCCTCCTAACTCATCACATCTCTTTCTGCAGGTCTGGTTTCAGAACCGACGCGCCAAGTGGAAGAAGCGCAAGAAGACCACCAATGTCTTTCGGGCTCCGGGGACTCTCCTGCCGACGCATCACGGGCTGCCTCAGTTCCCGTCTGCCGCGGCAGCAGCAGCGGCCATGGGCGACAGCCTCTGCTCCTTTCACGCCAACGACACCCGCTGGGCTACGGCAGGGATGCCCGGCGTGTCTCAACTGCAGCTACCGCCGGCTCTCGGCCGCCAGCAGGCCATGGCGCAGTCCCTGTCTCAGTGTAGTCTCGGCGCAGGGCCGCCGCCCAACTCCATGGGTCTAGCCAACATGTCGTCAAACGGCTCCGGGCTTCAGTCGCACCTCTACCAGCCCACTTTCCCCGGTATGGTACCCGCGTCCCTGTCGGGCCCGACCAACGTGACCGGCTCGCCTCAGCTGTGTAGTTCCCCGGACAGTGACGTCTGGAGAGGGACAAGCATCGCGTCGCTGCGCCGCAAAGCGCTGGAGCACACAGTATCCATGAGTTTCACCTAGTAAGGAGGGCCACCGCAAAGAGCTTTTCTTTCACTCACACAGAATTCTTCTGCATTTACTTCTTATCCATCCAATCCATCCAAACGGTGAACCGGGGAAACTACAAACAGGATACTGTACACCTGACATTTTTTCTCCCAAATCACAAACAAGAGGGAAAACTGAATCTATTTATCAGGCCTGTTGGTCTTTATCAAGCTAGGACTGGTTCTGTTTTAAGCTTTAATTTATTATTTCGCATGTAACCTATGCCAACTATTTATTTGATTATTTAAATTCACTTATTTGTTTGTTCTGTGTTTATTTATTTGGTACATGCAGCCCTGGCCTTTATTGTTGCAGGGTTTTCAGTGACATTTGCTTGGTGACTGACATTTCTGAAGACAAATTCTGTGGATACTATGAAACACAAAACTACTTACAGATTCCCTTCTCCACCTGCTGCACAGAATGCAACTATGAGGAGCCAAAAAGAGGAACAGTGGATGTGCAGAAACAAGACACCTGGAGGTTTAAAAGATGATGAGGACATGAAAGATTCACCAGAAGAGAGAAGGAAGCTGATTTGACAAGAATCAGGACAACATGGAAGAGGACTTGACTGCATGTGCTGTTCAAGGCAAAAAAAACATGGGAAATACAATAAATTAAGACATGGAAACTGACTTAA